>NC_056731.1:673646994-673839494 GCF_019279795.1 Protopterus annectens
CTATTTCTTTCATTGGTCTTAATATGCCTGTCCATCTCTTTTAAATCAAGCAATTCTTCTCTTAGATCATCTTCTTCTAAACTGAGGGCATGTTTTTTGTTCTCCATTTCCTGTGCCATTCTATTGAAAGTTCCAGAGCATCTTTCTGTATCACATTCTCTTCAGGTTCATCCTGTGTCATCCATAGCTCTTTCAAATGGAAATTCACTGGCCTGTCACTCCACAACTGTATCAGAGTTGCTACAGTTTCCTGTTCCTTCCCATGCTGTGCAACTCCAACTGGATGCTTGTACTGGTTTCCAATGAATTCCAAAGTATTTTCATATGGCAACTAATCATATGTTTCCTGCTCTACTGGTTTCTCCTTAATTTGGGGCGCCATTAGATTTTTTTACAGTAAATACTTAATTCCACACATAACCCATAACCACAGTTTCTAATTCTTTAACTTTTCCATTACTAATCCTCTTTTCTTCCTTATTTTTTTTGTATTGTAAAATTTTCCATGTCCATATGCCTTTGTCTGTATTTCTCTTCAAATATCTTTAGTGCTGCTCTTTTTGTATTGATTGGTTTTACTTTCTCTATTAAATCATTCCCTTTGCAGATATTCCATAACTTCATCTTCTATGTTTTTAACTTCTACTTTATTAATCTTCTGTTCTACATTCCCTCTTTGTGATCTTATTTATTTTTTTGTATTGTGAAATTTTCCATATCTGGATGCCTTTACCTGTATGTATTTCTCTTCGAATATCTTTGGGGCTGCCTTTTTTTGTGTTGATTTATTTGGCTTTCTCATTTGCATAAATATTAGACCATATCAGATCTCTATTTTTTTCCCATGTCTATATTTCTTTTTTATACCTTTCAAAAGTTTCTAGATTTTGCTCTTTTTATTTTCATACTTCCTCGGTCACTTCTTTTTCCGAACAGCCCAAGGTTTCTTGGTCTATATAACGTTTTTCATACATCCGTTGTATTAATGAACACATTTTTTTTACCTGAAGCTTCTGACAGTTTTTATTGTAGAGGTATTTTGCTTTTCTTTAATTTCTTCTTAATTGTTTTGTATATCCTCTGTGTGGAAATTCTGGGCTTCTTGTGTAATAGCAACAATACACAATTTTTTTCTTATCCTGAGTTATCTACTCTATCATCTATGTGGCTTTTTTTTTTGGCCTATCAGATTTTGTGATTTGTGTGGGTTACTACTTCTTTCTATAACAGTGGGGCCATCCTCCCACTGGGCCTGGACTAGCGCCATTGTAGGAATGTTTCTGTGTTTTGAGGATTCTACAATGTCATTTTTCCAGTCCTGGCAACAGTGTACCTACCAAGATGGGGCACTTTTTTATCCTCGGTCCTGTGCACCAAGCTATCATTTTTATGTTTATCCTATTTCTGTTCATGATATATGCTTTATAAAATACAGTCCACATATCAGTGTAATTTTGGTGAGATTGTATGAAAAACAGGGTCCACGTTGTGAAGGTAATCACCAAGACTTGAGGATGATTTCATTTCCAGCAATACTACTCTCCTTTGCTTGCTGACTTATCATCTCTCCATTCTGACCCCAATCATCTCTCTATTCGGACCCCTACCATGCTACCATAGTATGAGTACATGTGAAGATTGGACAAAGACAGGCGAAGGTTGCCAGCCTAGTCAAATATAATTTAATACATAATTCTATCATTTGTATAAATAAATGTAAAATACAGGCATGTGTTTTTAAATGAAAGAAAAACACTGTAAAATGTGAACTTCACGATTGTTACAACATTGCCCCCTTGCTGTAAAGAAAAACTAACTCAAGCCTTTCAAATGTGTCTTTTGAAATTGAAATGATTTTATGACATTCTTTGATCTTTAAAGTTGGTTTCAGTCAGGTTGGCTGAAGACATTCTGTCTATTGTGTTAACTAAGGACTAATTGCTAGAGTATATATGTGAAATGCCTTTTAGTGTTGTATTCTCCTGCACAGGTATTAGCTTGCTAAATAATGCAGTTTCTCTTAGCCAGGGAACTCAGAGCAGGTGTCAAGATGATGCAATATGAATACTGGGAAAACCTGAATGTCAACATGATGTAATCTAGGGAGGACCCAGAGACATGTTTGTTAGTGATGTTTTATAAACCATGTCTCAGAGAGAGAGAGAAGGCATTTTAAACTTGGTATCCAACTTACCAGCACTCTGCTTATGCTCGCATGTAAGTTTCTAGCACTGTGATTTCTTGTAGGAATAGTTAAAGCTAGTAAAGATTAATTAGGTATGTTTCTTTGAAATCAGACCTGTCCTACTGTATTATTTGAAGTTTCTGTGTGATCTCTGAACTCTTAGATATCTCTGTGGTGTAGTAGTTTTGTCTTGTATTTTAATTATTTATTATTAAATGTTTTTAAAATCTTCTACCTGTGGCTGCTTTGTGTAGAGATAAGCTCTAGAATACATTGCATAGTTATAGAGGTTATTGTAATAAGCCACTCTAAAGTAAGCCTTGACTGTTAGTCATACTACCATTGGATAATAATATTGCACAGTAATAATTGGACACCGTTTTAAGGGCCTTTTAGTAGCTGATATTATTAACTGTCTGGTGGCAGTAATTACTGCTGTACAGTCTGGGTAAAGGGGCACAGCTGGAGAATCTGTGTCCGCCTTTCCCAGGAGAGTCTGTGAAGTTGTATAAATACTTATCTCAAAGTGTGTGTGTGTTGTGTCAGCTACTTGGCAGGGACATGAAGCACTGGTTGGACAGAGAGGGTACTGGAGGTTCTAGCTTGCCCAGTTAGGCTGAGACCTGGACCCTATAGCTATGCCAGTGGAGAGTCTTATTGGAGACCTGGTGAGCAAGGGAGCAGCCAGCCCCAGACTGACTGTGATCTCTGTGTGCACTTAAGGGAAATTGTACTTTACTGTGTGTATTAGTTATCCTTTCCTCTTGTTGGAGACGACCTCCCTGGTGTTAGTGGTGAGGATTGAGGCTCCTTGATTGCTGGGCCAGGGCATGGTCATTACAAGTGTTTGGCAGTGGTGGGATCTCCTTCACATACTAATTGGCTTGTAGTCGTGTGAGTAGAGCAAATTCCTGTAGCTTTTGTACAGTGATCTCTAAAAGTGTTTTATACTCTAAAACAGCCATGCAGTGTATACTCAGAGTTCAATCACAATTGTTTTATTTCTTTTGTTAGCTTAGTGTTAGTTAGGGTGAACAGGCAGCATGTCAACAGAAGAGTATGGAAAACTGACAGGGAGCCAGCTGGTGGAGGTGTGCCAGGCTAGTGGATTGGTGCATGGAAACCAGACTAAAACAGACCTGATTGCAGCCTTGGTTACTGCTGCATCATAAAACAGCAGCCTGGAGAACAATCAGACTGACAGTGGAGTTACAATATCCTTGGAGAATGGACAGCTCAACTTTTCTGCAGTGGACTTAAAAATCCTGCTGGAGCTGAAGAGACTTGAGTTGGAGGCCAGGCGTATGGAACTAGAAGCAGCCGAGAGAATGAGGAGCCTAGAAGCTGAAAAAAATGAACAGCAGAGGAGGCATGAGAGGGAAATGCTGACTCTTCGACAGTCATGGATGTAATGGAGAAGGGAGTAGCTGGACCCCAGAAGCATAAAAGGTCAGTACATTTCTTCTGCAGTTTACAGAGGGGGATGATTTTGATAGCTTCATTCATGGTAAAGCTGTAACGTCTTTAGCAAAAATGCATGACACTGACTGTTTTGATTATACTGCTATAAAAAAGACATTTATTAGAATGTTTTAAGCTAACACCTGAAATGTATAGGATAAAGTTTTGTAAGCATAGACTCAAGGGAGATGAAAATGTATGTGAATATGTTGTTGAACTGAGCACTTATTTTCATAGCTGGGTGAGTGGATGTCAGGTCACCACTTTTGAAGGGCTGGCAGACCTTTTGGTAAGGGAACAAGCCCTTAGCACTTTGCCTGAGGACATGAGGATCTGGTTAGCTGATAGACAGTATGCTACTTCAGAGGAGTTGGGGAATAAGGGAGACCTATACCTAGCAAGCAGGGCAGCACTGCACAGGAAAGAGACCCCCAGTACTGCTCATAGGACTAAAGGAACCCATGGTGGGCAGCACAGACTGTCCCAACAGAATCTGCCAGTAGCAGGGGAAGCCACAAGTCCAGGTACACCTCCAGGAGCTAGGGTTAAATGTTTTGAATGCAACCAGTGGGGCCATGTGGCATACAGGTGTCCATGGAGGCAAGGTGGGGAACCAAAGGTGAGGGAGCCAGTAAGTGGTAAAGACAAAATGCCAACGGTGAGACAACAGGGGTATGGAACTACCATCCTGCAGATGTCCTGAGAGGGAAGGATTTGGATGAGGCAGTACTATGTACTTATGCAGTTACATGCAGTGAGGTTAGGAGACAAGCATGTGGGTCTAGTAGCCTGGGGGAGACCCAGACAGACTACATACTTGCAGCCAGGACTGCTGAGGTGGTTACTTCAGGGAGTGAGCAAAACTGTAGCAGTGAGACTGAATCTGAGCCACAGCTACTTGTGGGTACTGATGTACCCTTGGACAGGGTAACTGCAAAGGTAGAGGTGAGTAGTAGTACCCAGGCTGACATTGAGGCACCACTGTCAGAGGATGCCAGACTTCCTGTGGAAGGAAAACTGGGAAGGGTTACAAGGAGAGACTTGAGACAGGCTCAGCTCTCAGACCCAACAGTGCAAGGCCTGAGGCAGGTAGCTAGGGAGGCACCTGATTCTCAAGAGAAGGGGGAATCTGTATACTGGAACAAAGGTTCACTGTATGGAGAGTGGACCCCTGAGGGAGGGCTAGAAGGTGAAAGAGTACAGCAGTTGGTAGTGCCTAGAGCTTAGCATCTGGAGCTTCTAGCCATAGCCCATGATATTCCCTTTGCAGGGCATATGGGCATAAAACATACAAAGAGGCATATTATGCAAAATGTCTATTGGCCTGGAATTTCCAGAGATGCAACAGGGTACTGCAGGACCTTTGAGCATTGTCAAAAGGTAGGCAAGGCAGGAGACAAGGTGAGAGCTCCTTTAATGCCTTTGCCTGTGATTGAGGAGCCATTTCAGAGGGTAGCTATGGATATTGTGGGTCCTCTGAGTACCCCAAGTTCCACAGGGAAAAAGTATATCCTAGTGATTGTAGATTATGCTACATTATACCCTGAGGCAGTGGCTTTGTCCTCCATTGAGGCAGAGAAGGTGGCAAATGCTTTGCTAGAGATTTTCAGCAGGGTAGGTTTCCCATAGAAAATACTGTCTGACAGAGGTGCCAATTTTATGTTAGACCTGCTGGCTTGTCTGTGGAAGTCCTGTGGGGTGAAGCACATTAAGACCACCCCCTACTATCCCCAGACTAATGGTCTTGTTGAGAGGTTAAACTCTACAATCAAGTCCATGCTACGGGCATTTGCAGATCAGTTTAAGAGGGAGTGGGATAAATATTTGCACCATCTGTTGTTTGCTTACAGAGAGGTTCCCTAGGAATCCAGAGGTTTTTCAGTCTTTGAGTTGCTGTATGGGCATAGGGTGAGTGGACCTCTAGATTTATTTTGAGATGAGTGGGAAGGTGAGTGTGAGTCTCACAAGGAGTCTGTTGTGGCATATGTCCTGAACCTTAGGACAAGGCTCAGGGAACTCATGGGCCTGGCCCAGGAGAACCTGGCAGAAGCCCAACAACAGAAAAAGGAGTGGTATGACAGGAATGCTTGAGCTAGAGAGTATGCTGTAGGGCAGCAAGTGATGGTTTTCATTCCTGTCAGACACAACAAGTTGCAAGCAGCTTGGGAGGGACCCTACAAGGTGGTAAGAAAGGTAAGTGATGTTAACTACATGGTGGAAGTGCTAGGCAGATGGCAGAGACACAAATTGTACCATGTTAACATGATGAAACCTTACCATGATAGGGAGGCCCTTGTGCTGAGCATTTGTAGTGGATTGCAGGAGGAGTCTGAGGGAGATCTGGGGACTAATCTCCTCAGGCTTGAGCTGACACCTTGGTGGAAAGGGTAGCAATGTCCCAGCAGCTATCTCCTACCCAGGTTCGAGAAATCTGAGCAGTGTTGCTGGAGTTTGGGGGCATGTTCACCAGGAAACCAGGGAGCACCCACCTGGTGCAGCACCAGGTGGATACAGGACCCCAAAGGCCTATCAGGCAGGCCCTTATAGGGTGCCTGAGAGAGTCAAACAGACTCTAAAGAAAGAGGTACAGGAGATGTTGGAACTAGGGGTAATTCAAGAGTCTAACAGTCCCTGGGCCTCGCCAGTGGTACTGGTGCCAAAGAAGGATGGCAGCTCCAGGTTCTGTGTGGATTACAGGAAATTATATAGTCACACAGAGGCAGATTCTTACTCCATGCCAAGGACATATGAGGCCCTAGAGCAGCTGGGTGGGGCTAAGTATCTTATAACCAGTGATCTTACCAAGGGTTACTGGCAGGTGCCCTTGACTCCCAGTGCTAGACAGAAGTCAGCCTTTGTGACTCCATTTGGCTTGTATGAGTTCACAAAGATGCCATTTGGAATGAAGAATGCCGCAGCAACTTTCCAGAGGCCGGTAGGTCATATGTTAGCAGGAGCAGGAGGGTTTGCCCTTACTTACATCAATGATATTGCTATTCTACAGCCATTCCTTGCAAGAGCACCTTCATTATGTCAGGGAGGTGCTGGGCAGACGACAGAGGGCAGAGTTGACCATTAAGCTGAGCAAATGTCAGGTGGGTATGGCAGAGGTCTCCTACCTAGGACATAGTGTGGGGAATGGTAAGATAAGGCCAGAACCTGCCAAAGTGGAAGCCATTCAGGCATGGCTTGCACCTGTTACCAAACAGCAGGTGAGGGCATTCTTGGGGACAGCAGGGTACTACAGAAAGTTTGTTCCCAATTATAGTACCATAGCTGCTCCCCTCACAGATCTGACAAGGAAGAACAGGCCAAATAAGGTAGTGTGGACCCCAGCATGTGAGCAGGCATTTCAGAAGCTTAAGGAAGCTTTGGGAGGACCTCCTGTTTTAGCCAATCCAGACTACCGCAAATAATTTGTTGTGCAGGTGGATGCTTCAAACTATGGGGTGGGGGCTGTAATTAGCCAGATTTCTTCAGAGGGAGAAGAGCACCCAGTGGTTTATCTCAGTCATAGGCTACAACCCAGGGAGGAATGCTATGCAGTGGTAGAGAAGGAATGTCTAGCCATAGTGTGGGTGCTACAAAAACTTCAGCCTTATCTGTATGGAAGAAAATTCACTGTGATGACAGATCACAACCCTCTAACATGGTTAAACAGAGCCAGTCAGAAAAATTCCAAGTTGCTAAGATGGAGTCTGGGGTTGCAAGTATATGATATGTCAGTGCAGCACCACAGTGGGAGTAGCAATGCCAATGCAGATGGGCTCTCAAGACAGGGAATGGGGTGAGCTACACACAGATAGACCTGACACTCTCAAGCAATGTTTCTCAAGGGGCACTTGAAAAACTTGCTTGAATTTCCCAGGGGGAGAAGATATGTGAAGATTGGGCAAAGACAGGTGAAGGCTGCCAGCCTAGTCAAATAGAATGTAATACATAATTCTATCATTTGTATAAATAAATGTAAAATACAGGCGTGTGTTTTTAAATGAAAGAAAAACACTGTAAAATGTGAACTTCAAGATTGTTACAACATTGCCCCATTGCTGTAAAAAAAAACTAAGTCAAGCCTTTCAAATGTGTATTTTGAAGTTGAAACGATTTTATGGCATGCTTTGATCTTTAAAGTTGGTTCTGGTCAGGCTGGCTGAAGACATTCTGTCTATTTTGTTAACTAAGGGCTAATTGCTAGAGTGCATATGTGAAATGCCTTTTAGCATTGTATTCTCCTGTGCATGTGTTAGCTTGCTAAATAATGCAGTTTCTATTAGCATGGGAACTTAGAGCAAGTGTCAAGATGATGCAATATGAATATTGGGAAAACTTAAGTGTCAACATGATGTATTCTGGGGAGGACCCAGAGACATGTTTGCTAGTGATGTTTTATAAACTATGTCTCATTGAGAGAGAGAGAAGGCATTTGATCTTGATATCCAAATTACCAGCACTCTTCTTATGCTCATATGTAAGTTTCTAGCACTGTGTTTTCTTGTAGGAATAGTTAAACCTAGTAAAGATTAATTAGGTATTTTTCTTTGAAATCAGACCTGCCCTACTGTATTATTTTAAGTTTCTGTGTGATTTCTGAACTGTTAGATATATATGTGGTGTAGTAGCTTTGTTTTGTATTTTAATTATTTATTATTAAATATTATTAAAACCTTCTACCTGTGACTGCTTTGTGTACAGATAAGCTCTAGAATACATTGCATATTTATAGAGGTTATTGTAATAGGCCACTCAAAAGTAAGCTTTGACTGTTAGTCATACTACCATTGGATAATACTATTACACAGTAATAATTGGACACCCTTTTAAGGGCCTTTTAGTAGCTGATATTATTAACTGGATGGTGGCAGTAATTACTACCTTATAGTCTGGGTAAAGGGGCACAGCTGGAGAATCTGTGTCAGCCTTTCCCACGAGAGTCTGTGAAGTTGCATAAATATTTATCTCAAAGTGTGTGTGTGTTGTGTCAGCTACTTGGCAGGGACATGGAGTACTGCTTGGACAGAGAGGGTACTGGAGGTTCTAGCTTGCCCAGTTAGGCTGAGACCTGGACCCTATAGCTGTGCCAGTGGGGAGTCTTATTGGGGACCTGGTGAACAAGTGATCAGCCAGCCCCAGACTGACTGTGATCTCTGTGTGCACTTAAGGGAAACTGTACTTTACTGTGTGTATTAGTTATTCTTTCCTCTTCTTGGAGATGACCTCCCTGGTGTTAGTGGTGAGGATTGAGTCTCCTTGATTGCTGGGCCAGGGCATGGTAGTCACACTACATATTGGAAATTACTGCATGTCCTTGATGCAGATGTCAGCACCATTATGCATACAGGCAAATCACCCACCACTGCAGTAAGTTACAAACATGTCAAACATAGAATGTTAAGGAAATATCAATATGTTGGTAAACAGCACTGCCATGGCATGGGGCTGAAGCAATTACAGGTAGTGGTCACAGTCTATGGAGACAGTGACCTGCCATTTTTCGGTGTGGTACAGAAGTAGATGGACCTGTGAACATTAATGCAGACAGCATTACACATGTTGTTTGCCCTGCTGTGTCTGTACTACAGGTGTATGGCTACATGCCATTACACTTACACTGATCATCATCACCCTGTGTGGATCTCTGAACATGATTTCAGTCCACTGCTGAAAATGAAAAACAACAATTTATGAAAATGCATGCAACAGCAATATGCAATGATTTACTCTATCGTCATCCATGTCATGCAAAGTAACACACACATTTTTGGCCTGGAACTCCTGTTTCAATCCCATCCCCAGATATGCATCACTCTGCACCCACCTTTTTCAGGGATGCAAGAAATATTGTGATGTCATTGGGCAGTCAGAGGTAGGCCACCATTGCTGTCAGCCTTAATCTCTCATACCATAGTAACTTGTTGGCTGCACAAAGATTATGTCAGAGTAGAGGTGATGACAGGCTACATGATATCTATTGTGACTTCCCACTGCATTAATCATGTTGGTGATGTCATCCCACACTTCATTCATCCATACTATATTCCCTGCCCTTTCAAAGAGTCCCCATCCCGTGGGGAGACATTGTTGCCCCAGGTCTGCTTGCTATCTGAAAGATAGTGATATACACATGTTCATTGAGGCCCACTTATGGAGATGATTATGTGGACAGCTTATGGCACTGTAAACACTTTGCATCCCTGTGCAATGCAAAATTATATGAAACACTCACTCTGACAAATGGTGACGTAACATAAAAACTTGCAACAATGCTTGCTTACATAACAATTGCAAAACCAACATAAATAGTGATATCTGTAGAGGCTGCATGTAGGATTCAGGCTCCTTACAGTATATATTTGTCAAATGGAGGTCCAGATACAACTGCATCATGCCACAACAGCCACACAATGCATGCATTTCAAATTAAAATACTACACAAACATATGTGTACAATAGAAATGCATGTTGCTGTCTGTAAAGTATTCAAAAACAATCTGCCATATGATATTTTATACATGATGACCACAAATTAACACAATCATTACTAAGCAGTGAATGCCATCCACATCAGCACACAGTGTTTGTAAATAATCAACTGAATAACTCACAGAAAGATTTGGAAAACCTCAAGATCTGTAAGCAGGGCACAGATAGTACAGATCCTTTTTGTATTGACCAAGTAGTTATAAGACTTATCTTAAGAACCATCAGTGAATAAATATCCATAACAGCAAAAGGAATACATAGTACATAGTGACATAAGGATAGTGCCAGAATCTGTAGGTTTCTGTACGGACACCACAGAGTGGATAGAGTCCCTACAAGATATACAGATAATTTGTAAATCTGTCTTTATATGCTATTCACCTTTGGTATATAAATCTGTCTGTATGACTGCATGGTGGAAATTACTGCATGTCCTTGATGCAGATGTCAGCACTATTATGCATACAGGCAAATCACCTATCATTGCATTAAGTTACAGACATTTGTCATAATACACACATTTTCCATAAAAGCATAAATTTAAACAAATGCATTTCAGAATGAGTAATGTTAACATAGGTGTATAAGATCAAATGTTCTCCAAAACAAAAATGTTAGCAGGTGCCAATTTACCTTATCAGATATCTATGACTCAAGTATAACTGAAAGTAAGAACAGCTAATGTGCATCCAACTTTTAAGTACCATTTGCACCATACATAATTGAGGTTTTAGAATCCCATTTACCCACATCCACATAAATTCTTGAAATTCTGCACATTGACCAATAACTCAGCATAACGGGAAGGTGTTCTGTGTAAGTACACAATAGGTATCAAACAATTGTACCTAGTGAAACAGGTACCCATTATTTATTTATTTATTTATTGCATTTGTTTACCGGGATAAGTCCACTGGGCCTAAAAGAGCCCATTTTCAGTGGAGGCCCGGGGAGAAAAGCTCCAACGAGAGACAGAAAAAATATAAACATTAATTAGTACAGAAGCAGAAACAGTGTTACAGATAGTAAATATAGTAACATATACAGAATATATACATAAAAACAGGAATCTAGTTTGATTACAGCAGTATATACAGAAAATATACATTAAAGCAGAATTCAATCAGATTGGTATAATGATATGATAACATGACACAAGCAGCACTTTTAAATCTCAGTTTTAATGCATTTACGGGTCAGACCATTGTTACCTGCAAAATGAATAGGACCACAGTGGGTAATTTTTAGATCTGAGTCCTTTTCCCATTGGAGTGTCAGCGTTATAAAGATGACTACCTTCAGAAGACTTCAACATGTCCAGGCACCCAATTAAACAAAGGAAGAAATTATTTGAATGCTGACTATCTATGCTGGAGTACAGCATCACATGAGAGCCAGGCCACAGAACTTTATGATGATCAATATTTGGAACCAGATTGCAAGGGAACATCAATGAAGTACGGGGAACTACTAGACTGGACTGCACATTCCCCATTGCTATGATGGGGAACTACTAGACTGGACTGCACATTCCCCATTGCTATGATGGGGAACTACTAGACTGGACTGCAGGTTCCCCATTGTTATGATGACCTACATCAGAAGGATGCAGAGGATCTTCATTGGAGGATTACCAAGGTTTGTCAACAGCTGGCGGATGCCTACATTAAGTGTCATAATACTATTTATACCTAAGCATTCCTGTGGAATTTAGAGATATAACTGTGTCCCAAATATATCAAATATATGGCTTTTATAACCGTTAAGTAGTTGTTCTGACAATTAGCTCATCTGTATAATTTAAAGATGAGGGGCAGCTCTTCATATATGTATGGGTTCTATTCCCATGCTGTTATTTTGTTTCTAATTTACATAATACTGAACATTGAAGAAGTGCATCTGTTTTCCAACATGTAACATCATTTCACACATCTACTATAGTCATGTATTACTGACACCTATAGCACCTAGGCCACTGATGACTATTCATTTTGCAGTTATCCATTATACTATGAAAGTATCACCTAGTTTACCTGTATATGTGTGAATAGTAACTGACATCTTTACTTCCTTCTTCTTTATAAAGTGAACATTTTTATTGCAGTTCCATTTGTTTAAGCCAAGAGGAATGCCTGTCTGACTGCTTACACATATCTTTTGATTTTTGTCTTGGTAGCTGTTATTTCTTTAGGTTATAATGGCCAATAGTGGTTATGTGCTAGATATTTTCTATTCAGCCTTCATCGGCAGGAACATGGGCACACACATGCAGTAACTGTTTGTTAAGAAGAAATATGTGCTGGCTTTTAACTTGGACAACATGTCTACATTTTAGGGTGTTGTGGGTTCAACTAAACATATGGGAAACATACCCTTATGTTATTATCTTTCTGTCTCTGCTACACATTATCAAATATTCTGCCCTACCTAACTGATTATTGATATTAATGAGCATTTTGTGCATGCTTACAAATTACTCAGTTATTCAGCAAATTTCTACGACTATCGTAATGCATAATATTCTGTTAACAGAAACTCTTTAAGTATGGGGTTTTGTGTAAAGGTTGCAATAGACTGTTATACTTCTGACAAAGAATGTTGTGGAATATGGTGTGATTTTGTCATTTATTATCATTCTTTTGTAGTTCAAGAGGAACTGAGAGTCCCCCCACCCCACACTACTGCAGAGGTGTTAAAACTGTCACTGCACTTAGAGACCCTTGCAGAATCAGTTCCTCAGACTACAAAAGAAAACCCTGAAAAAAGGCCTGCAATGTAGTTACTTTTCTGGCTGTGGCTGGATAACTTCTAAGTATAGTGTAAAACAAGGTCTGAGTCAAACACAAATGAGGGTGATTAAAGACAGAAAAGAAGCAGTCATTTTAGAGAAGGTAAAGAAAATAACAGTGTCCCTCCCAAATCCCATTATATGCCAATGGCATGGGAATTCAAAATTACTTGTTTATATGTGGCATGAGTCGTAAAAAGTATTATGGGAAAAAGAAGGGCTTGAGGGAGTACAAGATCATGTTGATACAGCAAGCCCCAATGGTAGCAATGTTGTAGAAAAATAGGCAAAAATGACAAATAAAGCACTCAGAGTGATCTTGAGGTATTAAAATAGGACAGGAAACAAAGAGTGAAAAAAAACAGTTTTTTTTTTTTTTTTTTTTTTTTTTTAGTTTTAGGGTGGAGTTTTCATTTAAGTGTTACATTGAAGGTGATAGCATTGTGGTTAGACAAAGGGCATGATGTTAGCATTACATTATCAGTTTTGGCCAGTAAAGAACTGGCTACAAAGACTTTGTCTGTGCTGGTCTTTTTGCCAAATCCGTAAGAACACTAAGAATACTTCAGGGAGGAAAATATTTGTTATTCCGTCAATGTCAATTAGGTTTCTATCTTTTATGAAGTTGTTCAAGTGCTTGGCAACAGGGGACATATTGAAGGGCTTAGCGCTTGTGGTATCAGTGGAGGACAAGATAGAATTAAAATCACCTCTAGACTTTAATGTTATGGTGTCTAAACTTTTTTTTTCACAGTTCTACTCCCAATACCTAGTATCCAGTAGTTGTTTGCATCTTTTTATTTAGTTTTACTATGACTAAAGCAAACATACCATCATTGCTTGAGTATGAGACAACTATTTCTGGAATTCTCATTGATTTTTTGTGTAAAATTAGGACACTTCTTTTTTGTGGTTGTAGTTTGAACTTACTAAAATCTTATAATACTTGAAGGTTAGTTCGTTTAGATCTTCTCTTATTAAGTGGGATTCCTGAATGAATGCAAAATCTGCTTTATATAGCATTAAATATTTGTTGACACTACTCCTTTTCATGGGGTTGTTCAACCCATTGACATCAATAGATATAATGCTAAATATTATCATTTGATGGAGACTGCTATTAGAAGTAAAATTGAAAAGTGCTTTCCTTGAGTCATTATGACAAATACATTTTTAAAACTGTTATGGACAATATAAAAACTCTAAATTTGAAAATAAAACTATATGTTTTAATAACCTTCTGCATAGATATACTATATCCAGACTTACTATACCTCTCATTGAAGTCCCAAACTAACCGTCTCATGACATCTAGTGACAAGGCTTAGCTACTGCAAGTTAATAGCAAGCAGAAGGGAAACTGCATGTACATTAAAAACATACAAAAGGGAAACAATTCAATTTAATATATTATGTTTTCTTTACAATGTGTTTTACTTGTATTCTGCTTTTACCTGCATATTAAAACCTGAAAAGAGACCACAGCTCTGTCTCTTGTCTGTCAGACAGAATTTTTTCCCACCCTTCCACCCTGCTACTGTCTTTCTAGTTGCCTGCCCCTTATGTTAATTGGACCATTCTTTCCTCTCTCTATTCACTGGCTGGTGTGAGTAAGCACAAAATTATCATTTTGTGAAATCACTCCCCTTTAACTATTTAAATTTATTGGCCATCCTACTGTATTCCATAGTACCAGAATACAAAAGTGCCCACCTCCTTTCAATCTATCTTGCTCTTTTAAAAATATTGTCTCTCCACTAAAACTAAATTTTTTAGACAGCTAAAACTTAAGTTGCCCACTTTCATATCTAACTGCTTAGTACACACTGCAATGTTTAAGATAAAGCATTTTTCATCTTACCTTTAAGCATCTATTAGAAGACCACCAGTTATTGGAGAGTCCACATTCTGCCTCTCAGAAGTCATCTTGCGTTTAGTGCTTCTGTTTTGTCCTGGTGAAAGAAGGAATACAGGGAGATTATTTCCTGGAGACTGCTGATCACCAGAAAGCATAATAACTGCTTTATAAGTGACACCTTGGAATCTGTGCTTATATTCTGATCCTTGTGAGAGAAGAAGCAGAGTGCATTGATTCCTGATTGTTTCTGGTTGGAGAGTGAGTGTCTGCGCTTAACATACCCGTTTGGTCTGGTTGCTATTCAAGGCATCTACCAGAAAAAGGCTATAAGCCTAAAGACCCTTGCATCATCTGGGACAAGACTGTGGATTACTAAACAGGATGGGGCCTGCTTCTCTTCTTGGGATTCATACTAACATTTTGCTTCTGGTAAGTGAAGAATCAAAGGAGCATTGTATCCCAACAGAGTGAATCTGTGGTGAGACCAGCATTACTAGTAGCCAGGAGTAGCCATTCATGCAACTCCCCTCTTTTCATCATTCTTGACAAGCTAATTCTTTGTTTAGAGTAAGTACTGCTTGATTTGTTTCTAACTTCAGAATATCTGCCTAAATACGTCATCCTTACATTTTCTAGGTCTACATATTAGTTTCTCCTCATGCGTTTGGCAGTGCTGTGTACAGACACCTTGAGTGACATTTTCCTGTAAAAGCAAAATTGAAATTTCTCCAATACCTAGTTGCATACAAGACAACTAGTTTGCAGTGACAAGCACTGTCCACATAGTTGCAAACTGGATACTCCTGACAGTGATTGATATTCTCACTCCAACTGTCTAATCAATAAAAATGGGTCTGTTGCCATGGATATGAACTTTAATACTGTCTCCATTATTGGCTTGGTGGATATGGGCATCCTGAGGCAATGTAGAAATTGCCTCATGTTTACTGACAACAAGTTAATTCTCAAACAAACTGATATGGTATGTGTGAGATGTATTTACACAATGTCACTGGAGGTAATGCTCTCACATAAAAGTACTCCTAACGTCAATAAGGTTGTCAGTAGTACTCACGCTGCACCGATCTTGCAAAATTCAAAGCAGGCATATAGACCTGCATAAGCTGAGGAACTTATGTGTAACCTTCCTAAACCACAAAGACCTCTTAGACAAAGTACACATAACAAATACCCTCAGCAGCCCCAAAAGCACTCTTTCAAAACAACACCCACATCAACACACAGACCTACATCTCATGGAGCCTTTACCTCTAAGCCCATAAAGCAAGTCACCACAAAGTCCAACATTCTAGTTATTGGAGACTCCATTGTGGGATACAATGGAGTCTCCAATGACTAGAATGTTGGACTTTGTGGTGACTTGCTTTATGGGCTTAGAGGTAGAGGCTCCACAAAGTCCAACATTCTAGTCATTGGAGACTCCATTGTGGGATACACTGATGTCCCTCTCACTAGGCTGAGTAAGGAGAAAGTTGCGGTCAGTTGTTTATCAGGGCTAGGATCCATTACATTATGCATGCACTCAGGTCATTGGACCAGAATTACCAATATTACTCAGTCATCATCCATGCCCGTGGTGGTGGTGCTGCGGTAGCATTGTCACCTCACAGTAAGACGCTGTCCGGTTCAATTCTCAGCTAGAGTGTCTTCTGCATGGAGACATGCATGAATGGGCGTACCTTTATTGAAGATTGTGCATCAGGGCTGGTAACTCGGCACGTAAAAATCAACTACCAATCATTAGCGGACTGGAGTTCCATTGTGGTGACCTCTAACCAGGAAAAGCCGAAAGACACAACAACTCAGTCATCATCCATGAGGAAGAAAATGACCTGAGATGTACCCCCCCCCAGACTATATGAAGAGAGACATCATGGAACTCTCGGAATATGTGTCTCAGGCTGGTATGAGCCTAGCATTCAGCAGCATTTTACCTTCTACAAGGATGATGCCACAATATGAATAAAAGATGATTGACTTTAATAATTGACTTAGTTTCTGGTGTCATTCTAAGGGGGTGCAATATTTGTCAGCATGGAAGGAGATAGTTAACAGACCATGCTGCTTTGCCAAAGATGGTCTGCACCTCTCCCCTCTAAGCTTTTGAATATTAGCTAAAACATTGTCTTCCCTCATACTGCCTTTTTTAGGCAATGCCAAACTGAAAGTACTTCTGACATAGCAAATCAAAACCAAAAAACTCTAAAGGGTATTACTGCTCAATGCTAGGAGTCTAAATAAAAAAACTTCACTCCCTAGAAGCTCTCTTTACCCTAGAGAATATGTATGTTTATGCAGTCACTGAGATGTGGTTTAAAGCTGCAGAGAGCACACCAACAGTGCAAGGTTATAATGCCTTCCACACATTTATGCCAGCTACTTCACAGGCAGGAATTAAAGGTGGATGTGTCTCAATTTACATCAAAAATAAATATACTTCAAGGCTGGTCAGACAGAACAATGCACTTGAGCTGATTCATGTTCAAATCACCACAGGTAAAATCTAATACCACTTCATTGCAAGCTATAGGTCCCCGTCTATGACCCAGATAACCCATACCATGTATTTAAACTTAACAGAAACACTAACAATCCAACCCAATACCATATTCATGGGTAACTCTAATTATCTCACTATTAACTGGGAATCCTATATGACACCAGACAGACATGCACAGAGATTCCTGGATTTTTTAAACACAAACTCCCTAGACCAGATAGTCAATACACCAACCAGGGGTGCAACCATACTGGATTTGGTCCTCACTAATATGGGAGACTAATGCACACCCCCTACTGTAATGTCTTCCCTGATAAGGTCAGACTGCAAAATGGTCTCCTTTGAATTAAAAAATAAAACCTGGATGCCCAGCTAAACCTGGAATATTCAGGAACTATTCTTTTTTTTTCAATAATATTTATTTATTTCTACAACATAACAGAACAGTAACTGAGATGTAACAAATAAAAACAGAAACATATGAGCATTAAACAATTGTTATTCATTAAGATTAATACAAAAAGAGGTTAATCAATCAAACAATCTTATCTACACTATGTACATAGATGCTTCCAAAATTCAACATAGCAAAAGAGATAATTTCGGTAGGGTTAGTATAAATAAAGTCTTAAAAAGAAAGAGATATTTATGTGAATTAGGGATGTAAAAAGTTGTGAAAATTCTTAGTTATAATGAAGTAGGGTCATTTTTGGCAGTTTATGCAAGTATGATATTAAAAATTCGTTCCCATAGTTTGCAAAATTTAATATTTTGGTCCCTTTTGTTAATTATTATTTTATGGGCTAATAGATGTTTAATCACCATCAATCTAAAGTTCTCCCAATAGTTATTGGTTGAGTTGAGCCAGTTGGTAGCTATATAAAGTTTCATTAAGAGGAAAATATTAATCAGGGTAATTGATTGGTTTTTGGAGATATTATTTGGGAGGATGTGTAGTATCATAAATTCCCAGGTGAGTGTGGATGTCTGATAGCCCGACTTTTGTAGTTGAAGTTTAAGGGAGTTCCAGAGTTTGAATACACATTCACAGCTCCAGAAAATGTGGAGTAAGTTAGCAGATTTATCTTTGCAATGTGGGCAGAGTGGGGATTGTTTAGGGTTAAATTTATGTAAAATAGTAGGTGTGAAATACGCATTATTATAGATCATGAGTTGAGTAAAAGCTAGTTTTTGAAGGGATATAGATTTTATTGTTAGGTTGATTGCTTGATTCAATTTATGATTATCAATGGATGGAAGGTTTTTCCTCCAATAATCAGAGATGAGTATATGTTTCTGGAATTTAATGTCTTTGATCATTTTGTAAGTACATGTGGTAATTTTTTTAGTTGAGAGGCGAGTCTTCCAAAGTAACTTACAAGTTACTATATCTTCATTATTAGTGATAGTGTCATGAAGATAACTAGTACATAACTCCTTAATCTGTCTCAGGATCAGTAAATATGATTTGGGAAGGTTCAATTGGTTCCTTAATTCTTGAACAGAGCAATTTAAGTATGGATATATGTCTTGTATGGTTGTGTTTATTAGTAGAGGGAAGCAATTTAGATTTAAAGTCTGATTATTTATTTTAAGATTAGGGTTTTTATGTAAGGGTTGTAATGTCATCATAGCTTGTATAAGGTTTAAGGATTTAAATAGTTTTTGTGTTAGTACAATGGAGTATTTAAGGGGTTCTATTAAATTACAGGATTTCATTAAACTGGTTTTTAGAAATGGTAATGCTTTGGGGTTGATATCTAGGCTTTTGATATGGTTATGGTATATTCTTAGCCAGTGTGGCTACCAAGTTTTATCTATTGGGGTTATATTCAGCAATTCGTAAAATTCTATTAGTATTTATAATTAAGTAGTATGTCTCAAAGTTTGGGAGGTCTAAGCCACCTTTATTTTTGGGGGTCATTAATTTATCATATGAAATTCTGTTTTTTGGGGGGGTTCCCAGATGAACTTGGCAAGCTCAGTGTGTATTTGTTTAAAAAATTTCTTGGGTATGGTTATCTGGGAAGACATAAAAATATAATCTAATCTGGGTAAGACATTCATTTTAATTACAGATACTTTGGCTAAAAATGGTAGCCTTAGAATTTTCCATCTATTCAGGTCTAGTAAAATGTCATGCCATTTTTGCTTTATATTATTTGAGTAAAAGTCTTTGTTGTTTGTAGAGAATGTAATGCCTAAGTATTTAATTACTTCTTCAGTTTTTATTTTCCCTACCAGTGGTAGAAGGGAGAATGGTTTAGGAGTTTTTAAGGGGAAAATGTTAGTTTTTTTGAGGTTCAGTTTGTAATTCGATATCATCGAGAAGCGTTCAATAGCATTTATATCCGAAATTGGGGTGGGACAGTAAATATTTAAGTCATCAGCAAATGCAGATAAGAAGATTTTGGTGTTATATATTATTGGAAGGTTATGATATATATTTTGTTTTATATTTAGTAAGAGAAGTTCTAGATATAAATTAAAAAGTAGAGGGGATAGAGGGCATTCTTGACGGGTTCCATTTTTGATCGGAATTCTTTTTGACCAGGTTTTGTTTATATATAAAGATGTATAGGAGCTATTGTATAGTGCTTGTAAGGTTTGGATACATTTTTGGGGTATGTTGAAGTAAGGCAGGGTTTGAAGTAAAAATGTTATGTTTACTCTATCAAAGGCTTTATGGGCATCAACGAGTGCGTATATGTTTAGATTGTTTTGATTAGCATATGAGATTAGTGTATTTAGTGTTAATATATTATCACTCGTTTGTCTAAATGTTATAAAACCAGATTGTTCGGGAGAAGTAATTTTATCCATTAATTTTTTCAGTCTGTTTGCAAGTATAGATGTTAGGATTTTGGTGTCAATATTTAATAGTGATATTGGTCTATAGCTATCTGGGTTTTTAGGGTCTGCTTTTTCTTTAAGTATAAAAATAGTTTTAGATGCATTAAAGTGTATATCATTAATTTTGTTATTTATTATATAGTTCAATATATAGAATAAAAGTTGTGCTATGATGGGGTAAAAGGTTTTATAAAATTTGGCAGTGATACCATCAGGGCCAGGGGCTTTATGTGATTTAATTTGCTGAATTGTTGATGTTATTTCATCAATGGAGATTGGTTCAGTTACTTTTTCTTGTTGTTTTGTGTCTAATTTTGGGAAATTGAGGTTTTGGAGAAAGTGTGATCTGACTTCTTTTGAGGGTAGTGTTAGCTGATCGCCATAAGTTTGTGAATATATTAACTCAAAGGTTTTAATAATATCATCATTTTTAGTATAGTGTTTGTTCTCATAAAATATTTTGGAGATTTGAGAGGATGATTTGGTTTGGTTAATAATCCTGGCTAGTGCTCGGGATGGCATTTGGACTTCATTAGCATAGTTAGCTAACATTTTGGTTTCATGAAAGGATAATTTGTTATTGTGTAGAAGGTAGAGATCCTTTTGGAATTTCAAGAGTTCTGTTTCTGTTTGAGTATTAAAGTTAGTTAACAGATCATGTTCAAGTAATTTTATTTTCGTTTCCAAAACCTGCTCATCTTTAAGCAGTGGCGGCTGGTGACTTCAAATCAAAGGGGGGCTGCAGGAGACAGCTGAATGGGTGGGGTCAAGGGGAAGTGGTGTGGCCAACTAGAAAGGGGAGGAGCTATGCTCAAAACCACAAAAACTAACTTTAATTAAATACGCTGCCCTGGGTGGCAAACCATCATTATGAGAGTCCAGTCAAGACAAAAATAAGTGTAGAAGAATATTTCAATGCATTGGCTGCATGACAGCTTACTTAATATCTAGATGGAAACAAAAGGTTGTGAGGCATGAAAAAATAAATTAATTTTTAAATACATTACTGGAATGCCAGTCAAAATCAAGTACAAAAA
Organism: Protopterus annectens; assembly: GCF_019279795.1. NCBI lineage: Eukaryota > Metazoa > Chordata > Ceratodontiformes > Protopteridae > Protopterus > Protopterus annectens. The sequence continues at coordinate 673,668,178 of NC_056731.1, forward strand.
AAAACAGAAGCACTCAACTCAAACCACTTCTCCTTGCACTGCAGTTCTAATTATAATTTATATTCAGCTTTAGTAAAGTACCAAGTAACATGCTGAAAGTAGAAATCTCTGTGATGCCCCCACTTGTAAAAATGTTTCTTATCCAAAAAAGACCTGCTGCCTGACAACTATCTACTTGTTTCATGGGGAAACATGTAAGTAAAAAATGAAAAGCAAACAAGAAACAAGCTCAAGATACATTGCTTAAAGGATTACTGTACAGGTTATGGACCACACATGATCATTGGCATTCTGTTTAGTTTACGGGTAAAGTCTGTAGAGATGACTGGAAGTCTCCAACAAGTGTAATGAGCTTTTTAAAATAATGGAATCCTGTCCTTTAATACCCAAGGCTTATACATTATCTAGTCAAGTATTCTCTGCATGGCAACAACAGAAAGGCTTTCAATGTTGGTAATTCTTTAACAGTATGCTTATTAAAGCTTACTTGCATCTTACGATCTCAGACAAGCTTACCTTATGGTCATTAAAGCATTGCACAGAGCAACAGGCACTTTGAGTAATAAGCATAAATCAACAGTACAAAAATATGACAGAAACCAGACCTTTCTGCAAAATCAAGGACAGATGAAAAGCCACTGTAGTACTTGTGTCTACCTTGGATGGGGGGGGGACACACTGCACATTTACACTGCATAACTACTCCTTGCCTTGCTTGGACACATCCAGAGTCACTACATGATGGAGTGGGGTGCAACAAGTATGTCACAATTTGAAATGTCTCTGGCTGACTGATGGCCCTGACACATTTGTCATACCTCTCAACCTCAGAGCAAGAAATCTGGACAAAGCCATGCACAGAAGTGGGACAAATACCCAAAAATAAGGACAATTTTTAAATATTGCTCTAATAAACTTAGAAAGATAATAGAATAGGTCTTGCATTAGTATGACTGAAGGGTATAAAATCTGAAACTCAAATGTCTGTCATTATTTTCCTAACCTCAGTCTTTAGTGATTTGTCACTAATTTGCCAAAAAACACAATTTTATGAAAAATGGACCAAATGTGATGCAAAAATATAAAATAGCCACACAATACAGCTGGGAACCTGTCAAAGAAGGGACACTTTAATATTAGTACTGCTAACTTGAGCAGCTAACAAAATAAAATAATCTACATGCATTTCAAGTAATCTATAACTTTGATTATTACAGTTATTTCTTAATTGTAAACCCTCCATGTTTTCTTCCAAAATTGCTATTTTGCGGAGGGATTATTAGGGGGAAGAGCAACATTTTGAGCCAAAATTGGGGAAAGTTGAGAGGTTGGCTATGTCTAATTCTATAAAGCAATTTTATTTGCATGTACCTCTCAACCTGTTAATGCAGTAAATCTGAACAAGGCAAAATATATTGGGGGAACATATAAACAGTACTAAAAATTGCTCTTGTATAAATTGAGACAGTTGATAGAATAACAGTTCTTACTTTCGCATGCATTTTTCTGAAGGTTATGAAGTCTGAAACTCAGTATATCATTATTTAGTGACTTAATTTCTAAATGATTTGCCAGAAAACTACAAATTTTATGAAGAACAAACCAAAAATAAGAAGCAAAAATCTATTCATTCTTTGAAAATCTGGACAGTTGGGAGGTATAGTTCAGCTGGGCCTGTCTGAGTTTGCTGCCCTTCCCCCCTGACAAAATCATGGTTGAATGGAGCCTCTGCAGCCATTCCAATGAACCATTACTTGGCTATTTCACTCCTTTTACCATAAACACTAATGTGCATACTGCTTTACTTCTATGATGAGTTGGACTTCATTTGAAAGTTTTATTTTGTATTTTACAGCACAAACACTAAGTCATCTACTAAACAAAGCAATGCAGTCTCACAATGAAAATTTAGCATTAAGACTTCTCTGCCCTTGAAACTCACATTCATTGAAACAGTATTGAAACCCACATTCAAAGAAAATACATTTTGCCAGTGGCAGATAAAAGATTAATTTTGGGCTGTTTTCAAATCATAGGCCCTTTGCATATGAAACATACATGTGCTCTTTGATACACCTTCCTCATTGTACTCATTGTACTAAATTATATTCCTTGTACAATATATTATAGATGTTAGAGGGCGTTTTAAATTTGTTTTGAACATTTTTCCAGTAAGCAATGAAACAAAATGCATGCACCCATAATGACAAAACTGCCCAGTTCAGAACATTTATCATAAAAGTCTACTCAGACTTCCACAGTCCACCATTATCAGTAAATATGCACAATTCTACAGTCCACCACTATCAGTAAATATGCACAATTCTACAGTCCACCATTATCAGTAAATATGCACTATTCTACACAGTCCATTATCAGTAAATATGCACTATCTCTGAAGAAGTAAAAGTCATCTAAATAATTCCACAGTAAAGAAATCTGTAACTAATGAAGAGGTTGTTGCTAGCAAACACCTTTATATTTCATGGTTTCATCGAAAAATAAAGTGTCTGTTGCCCCTCAGGAATAAACTGCCTATATTACATTAAAAAAATGATAAGCTAGTAATATTGCAAGAGGAAATGGATGGCAAACTGATAACGGACTCATAGTTAGTATCTTCACCAAGGAGAACATTCTCAGTACGGCAGCATCCACCCCTTGTGGGAGTAGAACCTAGAGCCTTCTGCATCAAAGGCAAGTACACAACCTGTTGTGCTATTAACAAGGCAAACCAACTTCACTTAAGCAACACTAAACTTCTGTTCCCCTGCAGCTGTCAGCTCCTTGTAAAATTTACTCAATACTCAACTTCGCAGCACAAGAAAACTGGAAAAAGCCAAAATGTATTGGGGGGGGGGTCAAAAGCCCAAAAACCAGGGACACAAACATTGCTTGTATAATCTTGGAAAGTTGCTAGAACCATACATTTTACTGCCAAGCTCCCTGTGCAAAACAGTCAGAGCAACATACCACTACGCCAAATCAGCTGCTTTGTAAAAGAGGAAGATAAAAGCTTAAATGGCTATCATTTAGTGAATTCAGTTCTCACCATAGCTGTCAACCTCTTAGTACAAAACACCTGGACAAACCCAGTAATGAGGGAATACAGCCCTCAAACATTCAGTGAATTCATTTCTTGCCATAGCTGTCAACCTTAGCACAAAAACCTGGACGAAGCCAATAATGGGGGAATACAGTCCCAAAAATAGGGACAAATTTCAAATATTCATCTTATAAACTTAGAAAATTGCTAGAATAAAATGTTGTGTTACTATGTATTTTCTGAAGAACATGAAGTCTGAAATTCAACTGCCTGTCAATTTTACTGCTGACAGAATAAAAACAATTTTCAGCAGAGACCCAGGGAGAAATACTGCAGACACGTCTTTGTAAAATGACAGGGCACCAGAGCAAATCCACACAAACACAGGGAGGAGATGCAGACTCCACACAGAAGGCACCCCAGCCAAAGAATCAAACCAGAAAACCTATAGCTGTGAAGCAACAATACTACCACTGCACCATCAAATATGCAAGGACTTAAACATTCATAAACCTGAAGTCTGAAATTCAAATGCCTGTCAATTTTATTTAACATTTGTTAATCAGGACAGTCTGACTTGGAACAAAAAAAAATTTCAGCAGAGGCCCAGGAAGAAATAATGCAGACATGTCTTTATAACATGGGAGGACACAAAAGCAAACCCACACAAACACAGGGAGAAGATAAAGACCCCACAAAGAAGGCACCCCAGCCAAGAAGCAAACCTGAGAACCTACAGCTGTGAGGCAACAATGCTACCACTGCACCATCAAATATCAAGCATTGCAACATTTACAAACCACAGATATTATGAGGAACCGATCAGATCAAATATGAGGCAAAAATCTGCAGTTTTTTTTTTTTTACAAATGGTGGTGGGTAGGGAATTCAGGTCTTTAACACCTGCATACAAGGTACAGGGTTCAAGCCTGAGGTATTCCCTACCACACACACACACACACACACACACACACCCCTGTAGTAGCAAACCACAAAAACTAAATATACTGCACTGGGTGCCAAACAGTCATCATGAGAGTCCAATCAAGACAAAATGAAGTGTAGAAGAATTAAAATATTTCAATGCATTGGCTGCATGACAGCTTAATATCTAGATGGAAACAAAAAGGTTGTGAGGCATGAAAAAATAAATTACTTTTTTTTAAATACATTAATGGAGCGCCAGTCAAAATCAAGTATAAGAAAAACAAGCAGCACTCAACTCAAACCACTTCTTGCACTGCAGTTCTAATTATAATTTATATTCAGCTTTACTAAAGTAACAAGTAACATGCTGAAAGTAGAAATCTCTTATGCCCCCACTTGTAAAAATGTTCCTTATCCAAAAAAAGACCTGCTGCCTGACATCTACTTGTTTCATGGGGAAAACATGATCAAAGTAAAAAATGAAAAGCAAACAAGAAAGAAGCTTAAGATACATTGCTTAAAAGGATTACTGTACAGGTTATGGGCCACACGATTGGCATTCGGTTTACAGGTAAAGCCTGCAGAGATGACTGGAAGTCTCCAAGTGTAATGAGACTCTTAAAATAATGTAATTCTGTCCTTTATTACAAATACTGGCATATGCATTTCAATACCCAAGGCTTATACATTATCTAGTTAAGTATTCTCTACATGGCAACAGAAAGGCTTTAAATGTTGGAAATTCTTTAACAGTATGCTTATTAAAGCTTACTTGCATCTTGCAATCTCAGCCAAGCTTACCTGATGGTCATTAAAGTATTGCTACTTAAACACAGAGCAACAGGCACTTTGAGTAATAAGCATAAATCAACAGTACAAAAAATATGACAGAAACCAAACCAGACCATTCTGTAAAAATCAAGGACAGATGAAAAGCCACTCTAGTACTTGTGTCTACCTTGGATGGGTGGGATTCTCTGCACATTTACACTGCATAACCATCTTATAAACTTAAAAAATTGCTATAATAAAAGGTTGCGTTACTATATATTTATTGCTAGAATAAAACATTTTACTATGTATTTTCTGAAGAATATGAAGTCTGAAATTCAAATGCCTGTCAATTTTACTTCTGACGGAACAAAAACAATTTTCAGCAGTGGCCCAGGGAGAAATACTGTAGACACATGTCTTTGTAAAATGGCAGGACACCAGAGCAAATCCACACAAACACAGGGATAAGATGCAGACTCCACACAGAAGGCACCCCAGCCAAGAATCAAACCAGAAAACCTATAGCTGTGAGGCAACAATACTGCCACTGCACCATCAAATATGTAAGGAACTAAACATTCAGAAACCTGAAGTCTGAAATTCAAATGCCTGTCAGTTTTATTTAACATTTGTTAATCAGGACAGTCTGACTTGGAACAAAAAAAAAAAACAATTCTCAGCAGAGGCCCAGGAAGAAATAATGCAGACATGTCTTTGTAACATGGGAGGACACAAAAGCAAACCCACACAAACACAGGGAGGAGATACAGACCCCCCCCACAAAGAAGGCACCCCAGCCAAGAAGCAAACCTGAGAACCTGCAGCTGTGAGGCAACAATGCTACCACTGCACCATCAAATATCAAGCATTGCAACATTTATAAACCACAGATATTATGAGGAACAGATCAGATCAAATATGAGGCAAAAATCTGCAATTTTTTTACAAATGGTGGTGGGTAGGGAATTCAGGTCTTTAACACCTGCATACAAGGTACAGGGTTCAAGCCTGAGGTATTCCCTACCACACCACCATGAGCCTAACCACCAGTATATTGCACCAGGGGCATTTTCACTCACACACACACACACACACACACACACACACACACACACACACACACACACACACCCTGTACACTTACCTGGTCCTGTAGTAAATCCCTGTCTGCAAAACCACCATTAGATCCACACACATGATCCCTGTAGTAAATCTAGATCCAAACCCCCGACGAGTGCAGCTGAAAAAACCTGCGCAAATCTTGACCTTGCCCGTCGCGAGATCCTCCCCTGCAGCAATCCAATCCAGACCTGAGATCCTTCTTCTGACTGCCGACCTTGCAGTCCGACCCCAACGCGTTTCCCCAGCGATTTCCCAGGCAGTCTATGCAGTTTAAAACTGCATAGACTTTTGGGACCGCTCCTGTTCACGTGTCTCAATCAGGACTGCTGCTGAGACAATCTGCGCATGCTCCATGCTCCAGACTGTCTCAGCAGCAGTCTGGACTAGTGCGCATGCGCGAAGTCCGCGAAATTTAAATTTTCTTTTTCTTATTTTTTTCTTTTTATTTCTTTTTATTTGTTAGCTTGAAGTTGAGGGGGCTGCAGTCCGGCAGTCCAATAGCACAGGCCACCCTTGTCTTTAAGCTGAATTTTTTTATAGTAGGCTGCTTTTTTGATGAAAATTCCCCTAATTTGAGCTTTAGTTGCCGCTCATTCAATATCCGGGGAAAACTGGGAGTTCAGAATGTTAGACAGGGTTGACTTGAGGATAGATTGAATCTCACTGATTATTTTTATTTGGTTAAAAGATTGGGGTTTAGGGACCAATTGTAACCTCTTTTTATTGTACAGTTTTTGGGGTTTCCATTAATGTTTAAAGTAATTTTGGAAGGGTCGGAGAGGTATCTAGTGTGGATGTTCAATTTCGGGTCTAACATAATGAGTGCTTCCAAGATAAGAAAAAAATCAATTCTCGACCACATTTTGTGGAAATTGGAGTAGAACGTAAAATTACTAGATTTATTTGGGTTATCACCATATTTAAAGGGATCATATAAATTGTAGTTGTATTTAAGTTCATTTAAAGCTAGAGATGCTTGTTTATTGTATGACAGGGATATACTTGATTTGTCCTGTTCTGGATTTTGGTACATGTTCCAATCTCCACCTAGAATCATATAATGATTTTGGAATTGGTTTAGAATAGGGTATAGTGATGCAAGAAAAGAGTGCCGATTATTACAAGGGGCGTATATATTTAGTAACAGAATGGGTTTAAGAAGTGTAGGAGTTGAAAGGGTTACATAGCACCACCTCCCTTCTTTGTCCACTTTGGTTTCCAGAATTTTGTCTTGGTATTGCATTTTAATTATTATAGCTACCCCCGCACTATTGGTTTTACCTTCAGAAGCTATCATTTCTCTTATCCATTTTTTTTCTCTAATTTCTGACCATTGTTCAAGGGTTAGCTGTGTCTCCTGAACTAGTATAAAGTTTGCTTTTGCTTGTAAAATAAGGTGTAAAAAAAGTTTTCTTTTCTTTTTATTCTGGAGCCCTTTGATATTCCATGAGTCAAATTCCCACATTGAGGCGTTTGGTTTGTCGGTATAAAAAGACTTGTGAGTTATTTAAGGATGATAGTTTTTGTTTAAATTTTGAAGAGATTGACTTAGGAAAGCATCGTGTTATTCCTGTCCCAACTCTGTGCCTAACCACTATCCCCATGGACCAGGAATAGAGCAGGGGATAAATAGTTATTAAATTTGTAGGTCTATATATCAATAGAGTATTAACATAATGTGTTCTAAACTTTAGGAAAAGAATGAAAGCAAGTAACCCTGCATGGGTTTTAACAACTTTGACAAAGCTTGACAAACTTACTCCCTAAAAAGCACTACTAATATAACCTAAGTCTCCTCAATTAATTTTACTATAAAGAAGTTATAACATCGAAGGTGTGTATCAAACAACATTAACATTGGATAAGAAAAGCAATCTCAAATGAGGCTATTAGAACCAATATTTGCAAACATTATAACTGTGTTCTAGAATAATTAAGTTTTATTTTTATTTCTAGTAGGATTACATTTATTGTTTCTTTAGTCATATCATCTGGTATGATCACTCACAAGTATTATGAAGGAGGACAGGGGTCAGTATCCTTCCGTTATCAGGGTGGTATGAAATTAGAATATTCAAATAGTAACATTATGCTTACAGCTAACTGTGTCAATATATGAGTGTATGTGTGTGCGTGAGCGAGGATGTATGTTTCAGAGTCTATATGTCTGTTCTTAACTTTAATAATCCAATATGAGTATTGTTGTCTCAATCTGATCTTAAATGTTTTAGTCAGCCCATCTATCATCCAAAACATTTCATGTTACTCTTATATGTTGTATAGTGCTGGTAATTCCTATAGTAGCTTCTCAGGAGCAAGGTGTTTGATCCCTTGGTTCACTGTATTAAGCAACTCCTTATCTAAGGTTGCCAGTTGACATGAAAGATTAAGAGAATGCATTGTGTCTCTTTTTGATTTATTGTGTGTTAATAGGGAGTTTGAGTTAATACTATTAAGAGTATCTTCAGATATATACATGGGGATGTATAGAAACACATAACTATCTTAAAGAGATAGAACAATCAACTTTGGATTGAGTACACACATGAAGATATAATTAGCCCAGTAAACATGCCTCTCCTTTAATAAAATAAGACAGCAGTTTGAGAGATATGGTTTAAAGAAGCAAATCCCTGAAATGGATTTAAAAAAGATCTACCCAACAGAGATAACTCAATATGTATCTCAATTTTAGGGTATAGATTACAGTAAAAAACTTTTAGCATAAGGTTAAATTGTATATTCTTGTAATATTTGGTTTATACATGTTAATTAGTAATATTTATTTTGAATATTGCAGCTTAACGGATTCACTACATTACTTAAATCTCAAATTCTTCCAAACAGAGAATTCCTGCATGTGTACTTAGCATAAAGATTAACCTTCTGGTGTCAAAAACATTTGGTGAATTTTATAAATGCTTTGACACTGAGCTTTACATCTTGGCTTTGGGATCATTCATTTTCCTGTGTTAAGTCCACCTGCCAGATGCTTATATCTTGGTGAAATCTATAATAGCTCCTAATAACATTTGGTATAATTCTGAAAGTCTTGACACATATGGTTAATTAAGACATATTGTGGGCTTATTGTAATCATCCTCATCACTTTTAGTTTTAACATCATCATCAAACATTATTAGTTTTGTGGTGTATGATTATATTATTTTCCAAATGTATTAGTCACTTTATGCTTCCTTAGGGTAACTGAAATGATAGGGTAAACATTTTGTATGTATATTTCTTACTACTGTGCATTTATACCATTTTTTCCTCAGTTTTATATATATCCCTGAGGAATACTCCAGTGTTAGGGACCAGTTCATTCACTTAGATAGTAGGAATACATAAACACAAATAGAACTGAACTCAGTTCACAGTTCTCTCTTAAGATAACTTTAGATCTTAAATGGAGATCTGCTAAAGTTATGGATTTCTGTTGTTCTATCATTAAATAAAATACAGAATGTCAACATTTTCACACAGAAATTAAACTTTTTAGCTTAAATTGAGAGCTGAGAAATTGAACCACTGCAATAACATTTGAAGCTTAATTTAAGTCTGACAACAACAGCCATATATAAACTATCAACCTCAGGATCTTGGATGATTGGACTTTGTTACACAAACCATTCCTGCAGCACAACAACAGGTCTTAAAGACAGGATGACATTACAGAAAGTGGTTGTATATTGCACTTCTGTGATCATCTCTGCAGTCAGAGTTAGCTGCAATTTGAATGAATTTTGAAGGGAAGTACGTCTTTATGTAAGTCATTCCTGAAATGACTTTTTAAATTTGCCAGCTCAATAGCAAGGTTTATTTAATATTTTGAGGAATTGTGCGTCTGTCAGAGCATTTTCCACCAGTAAATAGGATGTGTTTTGGTGCTTGATGAGCAAGGTAATATGGATCTAATTTCTTTGCCATTTTTATCATTTTTTGAGGGAGCACAGCAAAACGGGTCTTATTTCCTGTGATCTGCATGAAGAGAAAAAAAATAAATGTACAGAGATAACTTGAAAGGTTGAAATGTTCCCTTCATTTACTTTCAGGCTCCATGAAAAGTCCATTCAGGTGAGCCGACTGCGTAGATGCTCGTAGGGGAACCAATTTAGTAGACTGGGTGTCCCGGAAGTGCCATCTCAAAGAGATCTCGGTGGCTGTGCAGCAGAGGCTTTTGGTTCCTGTCATGGAAAAACAGAAGAAGCGGAAGTAGATCTGAACTTCTGTATTTGCTTCTTGTGGCTTGGAAAATAAAAAAAATGTTAAGACACTGGTAACAGAGGCCTAGCATGGCCCTTCACAAAAATAGAAGGCAACAACATACCCCAGATTGCCGCAAAGCATGCAGCCGCATATTGAAGTTCCACGAACCATTCCGGTGAGTGTATTTATCGTTCTAAGGTGGGGATCTTATTAAAAACAGTAGGGAAAGTATTTTTAGCTTCTTTATGATTAGCGATCACATATTTAACACCATCCAAGTGGAAAATTAAAGAGTTTGGGTATTTCATTTGGAATTTTATTTTCCTTTCAATTTGGAATTTGCAGTAGGGGGAAAGGAGTTGTCTGGCTTGCCTTATTTGAAGCGGAAGGTATTGAGCTAGTGATATTAGGTTATTATTCCAGGTAAGAGACCCACCATTTTTCTTAGCAGACAACAAGACTTTGTTGACATCTTGAAAGTTTAAACGTTTAGCGTATATTGGTCTTGGTTTGTATGACATCTGGGATTCTCTCAGAGCTCTATGTGCTCTTTCTATTATTATTTGCTGAGCTAGGTTCTTTGAGCAAAGTAGTAAAGATTTGAGTGATAGAAGGGATCAGATCATTGTAAGATACAGATTCTGGGATGCCTCTAATGATATTATTATTCCTTCTGGACCTTGCTTCCAGATCTGTGATCTTTGCTTGGATGTTTTGTATTTCAACCTCATGTGAGTCAGTCTTTTTGGTTATTAAAGATATTTTTTCCTCATTTTCAATGATTTTGGCTTCAGATTTATCCATTCTTTCTATTATTTGGTTGGATGTATCCCCAAATGATTGTAGTTGTAAAGATAAATCTTTTATTGCTTATTGGATGGGAAGTAAGGCTGTTTTGATGTCATCCAGGTTTGCAGGTAGATCTGTTTTATTTCTGTTTCCAGATTTAGAAGTATCTGGTTGTTTTAGTATTTTTTGTCTCTTAGAGTTTATATCTTTCTCAGGAGATAGTAGGTCCAAAAGTTTTAGTTTTAAATGTAGTAGTATCCATATCTTTGTCTTCCTTCGACATCTTGTAGTGATGATATTCCCCGGTTTGTGTGTATAGTTCAGAATACAAGGACTCACAGGCACACAGCTTTTCCTTGCCTCACTGAATCTGCTTCTATCTTAGTAGTTTAGTTGTTAGATCAGGGCTTCCTTCTTGATGATTTTATTTTGAATGCTGATTAAAGTTAAAAATTCAAAATATTATGTTGAAATAGGTTCTGGTTTGTCTTCTGGGTTGATTTTATTCCAGTTAAGTAGAGGAGCTAAGGATCAGCAGTGCTTACAGAACAGCGGCCATCTTTGACTCCCATTCAAGAATTATTCTAAGGTTAACCTCCTGCTATTAAGTGAGAACCTGGCAAAATGTCAAGCCTCCATAAACACTGAGAACACTTCTGCCTATGCAGAACTTTTCACAGAAACCTTGTACAAGCACATTAATAGCTGCATAGAATCAGCTGTACCCACCAAGAAGAAGTACAGAACTAACTCAAAAAGCAAGCCACCATGGTGGAATCACAAAATCAATCAGTTGTATAACAGGAAGAAGAAAATCATAGCAAAAAGTAGGAGGTGTAGCACCCAGCAGGATAAAAGCACTCTCATCAAATTAAGCAAACAACTCAGATGACAAATAAAGTCTACCAATGCCAAATTTGAGTTACGTTTGGCCTCCCAGGCAAAGGACAACCAAAAAGCATTCTTTATCTATGTCTGCAACCTCAAAGGCAATACACAATTGTGTGCAGAGCCCATTGTAAATGGAGCCACTTATACTGAGCCAGAAGACATGGCAAACCTCCTGGCTGGTAAATTCATCTCCAACTTAACCCCTGTCTCTCCCTCAACTGTCAATCAGGAAATATCATCAAATATAGCCCCCCCCTACTATCACTAGGGAACAGGCCCTTAGTGCTCTTTCTAAGACCAAGAACACTGCATCAATGAGCTCAGACAATATCCCAGGGTGCCTTTTAAATAGCATGAAACATGACTTATCAGGGCCTCAGAAATTACTATTTAACTGTAGCCTGCAAACAGGCTTTGTGTCTCATGAATAGAGAAAGGCAACAATCATCCCTTTGCACAAAGGTGGGCCATATAAAGACTCGGGAGACTACAGACCTATATGTCTCACTAGTCTTATATATAAAGCCATAGAAAGAATTATCATGGAGATGATCAACAGAGATATAGTAAACCTCTAGACACTGGACCCAACCCAGTTTGGTTTCATCAAGGGCATATCAGGCCTACTCAACCTGGTGGATTTCTTCAAGAAGGTCACCAAAACAATGGATGAATGTAAAGTTGTTCACACTGCCTACCTTGATCTGGCCAAGGCATTTGACACAATACCCCATTTGGGTATTGTTGCCAAACACAAGAGGTTATGTACAACCCTGTATATCACCTGGTGGATAGCCAAATGGCTCACACACAGGAACCAGGAAGTTAGAATTGGGATGTCCACCTCTACAAAGAGGCCAGTCACAAGTGGAGTCCCTCAGGGATCAGTCCTTGGACTGCTCTTTTTTTGCATTTACTTCTCAGATGTCAAAGCCAATGTCAGTGGTCTCTGGCTGACTAAATTTTCAGATGACTGCAAATTAGGAACTGTCATTGAATCTCACACTGACACAAATGTTCTCCAGGAGGGGCTGACACAAACAACTGACATCAGAGCCATGAACTAAGACTAAATGCCAAGAAATGCATAATAGTATCTTTTGGGAAGTCATTCATCTCTAGTAACTATCATATTGACAACACACCCCTTAGAGTTTACCCAGTAGTCAGGGACGTAGGGACACACAAAGACCGTAATCTAGCCTTTGACAATGATGTGTCTACAGTGGTGAGGAAATCATTCTATGTTGGGCACCTTACAAATAAAGGTATAATATCTATGTCCAAGGAAGTCATTGTTCCACTGTATTTGGCATTCATTTGCGATGCATGACTTGGCTTAAAAAGGCCCTTGTGGTCATTAGCCTAGTAAAAAGGCCCTTTCGGTCATTAGCCTAGTAAACACCTATGAATCGTGGTCATTAGCCTAGTAAACACCTATGAATCTATGAACCTATGCCTATAGTGCTTAGGCTGCAGATGACTGAACTTGTCTCCATTATCTGCAAAGCTTCTAGAAGCATCATACAGTATACTTCTGTTGGTAATGATTATGTGTAAATGCTGGAAAATACATACATATGTTATCTCTACAGTTTAAATTACAGAAGAGTCTGTTATAACCCATTACTTCTTTTAATTGACTGCCCTCCTACATAATTTACATGTGTTGGTATGAATAACACAGTTGCACAGTAATTCCTTTATGATTATTTATGTATTGCAAGCGCAGACAAATGCTTTCTTGCAAACCATAAGAGCTGGAAACCTGAAGTGGTATTGTTGAAAGGTATCACTGTAATCTATGTGATGACATGCAGTCACAACTGCATAGTTTGTTTGTTTGCATCCCACTGCAGACATCATGTAGGCCATTGGACAGATTGAATATTATTACACAGGCATGCCTGACTTGAAATATGTAATTAATGGTACTGGGTATTGCTTTTGTTACACTGTGTTAGTAATTTATGTTTCAGATATCACCAGTTCATGTTGTACAATGCATTTTGGATAAATTATGTACAATGTATTATTAAATGTGTATAGCAGCCTTTGTAGTGCACAGGGCAACTATTGTAATCTTTTACTTGTCATGTAATATACACATACAGCTTCACATATGGCTAATATATGTATGCATGTGTCCAGACATAGTGACAAAAACATGTACACCTACATATCTTGCAATCAGTCTTTATATATCAATCTATGTACTCAGTTGTATGTATGAAATGCAGGAAGATTTCAGCAATAAGGTACCATTCATCATATACATGTAGACAAAGTTCTATTGATAATTATGTAATGCGACAATAAGTTCAGCATACAATAACTATGTACATTGGTAGGTCTTTCTCCACATGGTTAGGTATATCTATTCACTTACACAATGTCATCTTAGACTGGCATGCCCGTTAATGTATGTAATGCTTCACCTGCATATTCATAGATGTAGGTTGTTTGATTTCCATCAATTCATGAGTTCATAGCAAAGATCAATTAGCTAGGCAGGTAGGGTTCTGGTTTGCAGGAAGAACAAAGTTTATAGTTATAGGTGTGAATCTAGCTTACTCCTGTTTGTCTGTAGTGATTCCCATGTATGCCTAATAGTGACCGTGGAACATCAATGATTGAATGTGTAATATTTAACATTGTATGGCAATGTTTGCTACCATGTACTAATAAATATTTTTTTCAATTTTTTTTGTACATAACAGTCACTCTGTACTGAATTTAAGCAATCGTTTTGATGGTGTAATACATCATCTTTTTCTATTTTCAGCTACTGAAAATCACACCCGGAATAGAGCCTTGGCACAGACCACACGCACAGGCTTGAGGAGCAGTGAAGGGAGAGAGAGGTATGTGTGATGGCTTTCTGCCTTTATGTCTGCAGAAATAGTATTAACATATTTAAATCTTCAGGTTTTGATGTGTAGTCTTATGACACTCAGGCATGCTATCACATCTACCTATGGCTTCCGTTCATAATTTCGAAATAGAGAAATCCCGAATTTCAATATTTCGAAATTATAACACTGAAGCCTTGAAATCCCAAAACACCAGAAGCGCGAAATTCAAAATCCCGAAGTACGGAGATTTTGAATTAGTGTTTTTGGTGTTGCGGTGTGTGAATGGTTAGGTGTTAGTTTGGGTATGTATGTATGTGTAAGTGTGCTGGTCAGGGGCTTTAGTGTATGTCAGTGTGTGTTGTGACTGTGATGTGTGTGTGTGTACGAGGGACTGTGAAATGTGTGGGTGTGAGTTACCTTTGTGTGTCTGATTATGCAATATCAGAGTCAGTATATCTAAGTAGGTGGTGGGGGGTGAAGCCCCCCACATGGGGAGTACAGGGGGGGCTTGCCCCCCTGCTTATATGTGGTTTAGGTTTGTCTGTGTGCTTCTGGGGGGAAGTTGTGTGCATGTTTATGTGTGTGCTCTGTGTGTAGTGTAGGTTCGGGATTTTGAGTTTCGCGGTTATAGGTTTTCAGGATTTGAAGATTTTGGCTATGTAATTTTGAAATACTGAAATTCGGGATTTCAGTATTTCGAGATTTCATTGTGAACCTCTACCTTTATACATATGTAATGGAACTGTATTTTTACTGGCATGTGCATTTATGTGCATGCCTTATCAATGACTGTGTTTTGTTTCAGACATTTTTTCCATATGACTGTGATGTACATTATACACCATTTTGTAATTTAGTATGGGTTGGATGCATGCCTAATATCACATAAAGTATTATAGTTGGATAAATTAAAACAGTAAAGAAACATCACATAAATAATAGTTAAAACATGTAGCTTGTATAGGTTTAGTGTGCTTTGTCTTTTATTCATTATTATTAGGTTAATACCTATTATCCATGAATAATGTCTTGTTCCTGTGTTCAAATCTGACAGATCATGGGACCCATGGTGGCTCAGCAATTTGATGTTGACAGCGCACCCAGCCACTGCCAGTCAAGTTGGACTTCAAGGACTGGGATGATGACCATGATGGGGACAATGACTATGACAAACTGGGAATTGCATGTGCCATTGTTCCTGTTGCTTAGCAAAGAAAATGTCCACAACCAACCAGGCATATGGTTTTCAAGCCCAGATCTGGAGCATAATGACAGAGGTCTTCCAAATACATATGACAAGATATGATGGATAACTTCTTTCAGGACACAGAGTGGGCCATGCGTAACTCCTTCCAGGAGATCATTAGAGGGATCTTTCATGAGGGTCAACCTCATCAGTGTGGTTCCTAAGGAATTTAATTATCTGTGTGATCCACTTATGTAATGTTGCCACCATGGTGTTTTTCATATTCAAATCTTTACAGCCTAGGCACAATTGTGCAGACAACCCATATTCATAGGTTCATAGGACGATACTAGGCTATTGGCCAGAAGGCCCTTATAAGCTTCGCCAAGAATTTCACCCATGTTTGCTGTAATGCTTTCTTTAAAATGTCATAATGAGCTCAGCAAATATCAGGTCATATGTGGCTTTATCTTGCAGCTGCAGTATGACACACATTACTAAATGACACGTGTTAATGTTATTATTTAAATTATCATCAAATGCTGTCATTACTGCATACATTGCTCCATATGGGCAGGGTTGTTACCCTTCAAGGTGTGTGTGTGTGTGTGTGTGTGTGTGTGTGTGTGTGTGTGTGTGTGTGTGTGTGTGTGTGTGTGTGTGTGTGTGTGTGTGTGTGTGTGTGTGTGTGTGTGTGTGTGTGTGTGTATACTCTTGTGCATGCAGTGCAGCATAATATTGTTATGCCCAATACTCTCTGGCCCTGAATGTGTCAGATATGATTATTGTCATTAGCATAAAGGGAAGGGGACACAACTGTTGAACTGTTGTGCATGTGTTTTTCCACTATATACTTAGCAGGGATGACAGCAGCTATATACTGCAGTATTCAAATTCTTCTCGTGTAACACAGTGATATCAGTCAAATGTGTCTATTTGCATGTTATCCATGTGTGTGTATTGCACACATTTATTTCTTGATAGCTACTGTCTTATGTCTGTTCAACAACATGGCATCCTTGAATTTGCAACTTATGTAACATTGTTGTATCATGCTATCTCACTGACTCAATGACCCTGCATGTACCATGTTGTACAGTACAGTGACAAGCACATATGAACATGCATCCTTCAGATATTGAATTTACATTCACTGATCCCTTCATGAATATTTAGAGGTGATGCTTTGTTTAGCATCATTCATAATTCCTTTCTTTTTTGCCCATATCTAGCGTATGGTACTAACCAGTCTTTTTAAATCTAGCTTATATTAGGACATATATACATAGGTTTGCATATTGCATATATGTTTATGTGCATGCATTTGCAGTACAAATGCACTGATTTAAATGAATGTACATGTGTATGTCCTTAATATGATTGACACACAACCATCCTTATAATATGTAACTGGTTAAATGCCCTTATTCATTTGGTTGTGTTGCACTTGTTGCAACACTGCCAGCCCAGCTATCCGGAATTTTGTAAATAATTCTGTAATTTGTGAATATTGATGTGATTTATACAGAACTGTATGTTATGTACTGAGCTTCAATAATGTAACCACAGCATACCCTGCTGGAACTTAGGTGACTAACTTACAAAACTTCAAGAAAATAAGTTAAAATTGTTTTATGATTGTGTTTCAGTGAAGCAGATACAATGTCTAGGGCTAGAGGTTTTTCTATTGTCTTGGAGAGAAGTAATTATTAGGTCTAAAATGTAAGAATTTAATTGTTTTAAAACTTCCAGTTCTGAGCAAACATCTGAGACCCCAACATGTGAGCAAGCATTCCTGAAGCTTAAAAGAGCTTCGGGAGGACCCCCTGTTTTAGCCAGTCCAGATTACAACAAATAATTTGTTGTGCAGGTGGATGCTTCAAACCATGGGTGGGGGCTGTACTTAGCCAGGTTTTATCAGAGGGAAAAGAGCACCCAGTGGTATATCTCTGGCACAGAAAAGGAATGCCAAGCCATAGTGTGAGCACTGCAGAAACATCAGCCTTATCTGTATGGAAGGAAATTCACTGTAGTGACACACCACAATTCTGTAACATGGCTACATTGAGCCAGCCAGCCAGCAAAATGCTAAGTTACTAAGTTGGAACCTAGGGTTGCAAGCATGTGATATGACAGTGCAGCACAGCAGTGGAGTTAGCCATGGCAATGCTGAGTTGGCCTCGTGGTGTATTGCACTGAACTGTAGTTCACAGGTTCCTGGGTTCAATACTTCACAGGGGTGTAGATTTTTTATTTATCCCTGTACTCATCCCTTATCAGACCCATTATCGAGTACAATGACCACTTCAGCCTGTATCTTGCCAACCACATGCAGCAGTTGGAGAGACCACAGAAGTTCCTAACTAGAAAAATCCAGGGTCTCAAATATTTATCCTTTACAGATATGCTAAAAGCCTTGTCCCTCTAATCAGTCTAGTACAGACTGCTCAGAGGTGACCTATGTCTGGCATACAAGGCTGTCTCAGACTCAACCTTGATGGAGTTACTGCATATTGATAAGTCAAACTCAACTCGAGCAACTTGCACGCAAGGTCTCAACCTGGTCTCTGACATTAATAGGGGATAGTTTTGTGTCCCAATGACTCCCCCATCTATGGAATATACTTCCTCTCCATGTTAAGCATAGTACCTCACTAGCCCTCTTTAAGTGGAACCTGGCCGACTGGATGGGAAACAGAAAATATACCCCTAGATCCGCACCTTTGTCCCTGCAGGACAGGGAAAGCATGTGCTGACTTTGTGGAAACATGGGTGAAATTCTTGGCTAGGCTTATAAGGGCCTCCAGGCCAGTAGCCTGATATTGTCCTGTGAACCTGAGAACTCAGATGAGATCTCAAAACAGGGAATGGGGTAATGCATTCCCAGATAGGCTCAGCCGTCTCAAGCAATGTTTCTTAAGGGTCAGTTGAAAAACTAGCCTGAGTTTTTGGGGCATGGGGGAGAATTGTGACACTGCCAGCCCAGCTATCTGAAATTTTGTAAATAATTCTATGTCATTTGTGAATACTGATATGATTTATACAGAACTGTATGTTATGTACTGAACTTCAGGAATGTAAACACAGCATACTCTGCTGGAACATAGAATATTAACTTACAAAACTTCAAGAAAATAAGTTGAAATTGTTTTACAATTGTGTTATCTCTCAGTTTCTGTGAAGCAGACACAATGTCTAGCGCTAGAGGTTTTTCTATTGTCTTGGAGAGAAGTAATTACTAGGTCTAAAATGTAAAAGTGTTTAATTGTTTTACAACTTCCAGTTTTGAGCAAACATCTGAGAGATATGTGTTTTTAACACAGAGATGTTAGTTTCTGTTAGCCTGGGAACTGAAGGCAGGTGACAAAGAGTGATGTCATCTGAGCTAACCCAGCAGTAATGTTTGATATTAATTTAAGAACTCTCTCAGAGATTGACTTTGCATTTTGTGTTTTGTCTTGGACCTAGCAAGATCATCCACTCATCTGCATTTGCCTTGCTCTGTAAGTAAGTTATTTAGGGCATAGTATCTTTTAGATATAGACAGAAATATAGTAAAGATTAGTTTAGATGTTTTCTGTATTTATTGGAGACTGTCCTGCAATGTTGTTTTAAAATATTTCCTGTGATTCTGAACTATGAAGTAACTGTGTTTCTTTTCTTAGTATTGTCTTGTTCTTTTATTATTTATTATTAAATATATTTAAACCCATCCTTCTGGCCGATATTTGTGAAACATATTTAAGCTCTTAAAGTACTTGCATATGTATTTGCTGACACTGTAAAGGCCACTCCTAAACACCCTTGCAAGTCTTGGGTAAAACTGCCATTTGGATTAATAGTAACATTACACAGTGGAATCAGACATCCTTTGTAATGGCCTTATAGTAGATGATAAGTAGGGTGGCTGGTGGCAGCTGGTACTACCTTATAGTCTGGCCAGAAGGGGTCATAGCTAGTAAAACTGTGGCCAGCCTTTCCCAGGTGTGTGTTTGTGTGTGTGTGTGTGTGTGTGTGTGTGTGTGTGTGTGTGTGTGTGTGTGTGTGTGTGTGTGTGTGTGTGTGTGTGTGTGTGTGTGTGTGTGTGTGTCAGCTACTTGGACAGAGACACAAAGCACTGGTTAGACAGAAAGGGTGCTGGAGGTCTTAGCTTGGCCATCAGCTGAGTTCTTAACCCTATAGCTGTGCCAGTGGGGAATTTATTGGGGATCTGGAGAAAGAGGGAGAAACAAGCCCCAGAATGACTGTGATCTCTGTGTGCTCTTAAAGGAAATTGTACTTTTTTGTGTGTGTATTTGTCATCATCCCATTGTCCCTCAATGTTGCCAGTGGTAAGGATTGAGGCTCCTTGATTACTGGGCCAATGCAGGGGCATCACACTTGCATATACAGGACTGTCCTTTGGTCACAATTACACATGTATAGTGATCTTTATATCAATGACAGTGATTGTGCCACCTGTTACATTATGTTTGCATGGTAGAATATATGGATATCTGATATTTAAACCTACTTTGCTGTGCACCCATCATTTGCTGTTAAACTGGTGCTCATTATTGTATTGTTTGCATCATTTGTACATCAACATATTTATCGCTATCTGTAATGCACAATGCACATGTGTCAGGCATTAGCCATTTATTTCAATGTAACTTGTGGGGACCTGCAGTCCATCTTGTGCTGTGGACACATGCAAGTGCAATGTGTCCTCTTAATGAAGGTTGCCCTGTTTATTTTATGGATACTTTCTCTTTTTGGCATTTTATCACTGATGTGGACCTATGTTGCCCATCTGCCTTCCCCCTTATAGCTTTGGCCTATGTGTTTCATATATACGTGACATATGTTATGTGTATGTATACTTTCCTGTAATGTATCTTCAGTGTAATGTAGGTGTACATTATGTACATTAGTACAATATGACCTTGTGCCACCAGGATGGGTATCAGACATATTCATGCCTATGCACATTGAGTAGTTTCCATCAGTTTTAATACCATACTTGTGTGTTGTGTATTATGCAGATATTTATATGATTCCTGCCTATGCACAGGCTTGCATTCCTTACCTTCCATTAATCACATATGAATCACCATTTACTTAATATTCCGTGTTATTCGTGTGGGTTTTTGTGATGAGCCTTCATTCAATTTGGCTTATGTGATGCCATTGCATGTCATACATCTATATTGTATTCTTGAACACCAATTTGTTTTTCCTCTAGCACGGCGTGTGTGTTTGACAAATGGATTCCATTTCTCTTGTGTTTGTGGTGTGCATACTTGTGTATTACACAGTCGTGTGAATCTTTTACTGTAGTATTGCTGTTTGGCAGTGTGCTTAATTGTTTGCCTTTACCATGCAGGATTGGGGGTTCTTGTCTGCTCATGTATTTGTTCATTCTTGCTGTCCCTTGGCTTATACTTTCACTGCTGATAGCCTAGTAGATGATCGGATTTGTTATCTATTGTGCATGCCATTACAGAACTCCTCAGTTACTGTTCTCCAACCCATACATACCATTAGTCATAAAATTTCTGGTATAACTGTCACACAGTTTTCAACATCTCAGTGATAAATTGTGCATTGTTACATATGTGTTTTTGCATTGAACGATATCTGGTATGCATCTCTACCATATTTGTCATTTTGTCATCACCCATGTTGTATAATCTATATTTATAGTGTCTGGATGCCTTACCTATACTTTATATGTATTTCCAACTTTTGCCTGTCATGTCCTGTGATATCTGCATATGTTTATATCTGCCCTTTTGACAGATCTTCTTTCTTTCCCTGTCTTTGACATTCCTTCTATTCTACACACACACACACACACACACACACACACACACACACACACACACACACACACACACGAAAATGGGGACCATTCCCAAAGTAATAAAAATTCCCCTGCCCTTCTGCCTGTCTCTTTCCCTTCTGTTTCCATCATACCTCTTGTGTATCCCTCTTCTTCATCCCAACTCCACATCTGCATTTCTATCACCCTATTTCCTTGAGTGTCTGTGTTACTTGTGTTCTCCACACAAGTCCTGCACCTATTGTTAGCTACTGTTACCTGTTACAAAGTGGCTGGGATTGCTCTTCACCCTACTTAAGTAATTTATTTTTTTTATTAGAAATTTTGCAGATTACATCAGATTCTACAAATTCTGATGGGTGCATTTATATATGTGCAGCTATGTATTATGACAATAACTATAAGTGTTTGCAGATACTCATCACTTTTCAGACATAACAGCTGATGCACATTTGTCTTCATTTAATACTTTTCATGTAATAATGAAAGTTTTTTTGTAATTGTATACCTTCTGTAGATGTGCATTGGTAATGCACATACATGTATTATTACTTCATAAGCAGTTTTTTCTGGAATACATATTTGGCATTACTGATTGTGTTTGCTCTGACATTGCTGATTATGTCTACCTTACACGCATACCTCCCAACCAGGGTTGCCACCTTTTCAAATGTCCAAAGTGGGACATTTTTGATAGATTTGATTTTTTTTGCAGCAAACATACCCACAGCCAGTACAAAGGACAAAAACTTCACTTTTGCTAAAAAAAAAGCTATTCTTGTAGCATTTTAGTTGCTTATTCTGTTACTGTAGTATTGCTGTTTGGCAGGTAACTGAGAAGTTCTGTAATCCCAACTGTTCAGATTTTCACAGATGCCCATACTTTTGCCTCATATTTTTGTCTGTTCCTCATAAAATTTATCTTTTTCTAGCAAATTACTGAAGATTGAAGCCATTAAATAATAATAAATAATGATAGCCATTTGAGTTTCAGACTTCATATCCTTCAGAAAATAACAATACAAAAACTGTTATTCTAGTAACTATCTAAGTTTATATGAACAATATTTATTGCTCTGAGAAGTTGAGGGGTAGGCTTGCATTGAGGTATTCTCTGTTGACTGGGGCATATTTGTATATTATTTGGTTATCTGCAAATTTTGAGTGGAACTTGTTAAATTCTTCTGAGTTCCATGAACATTAGGTATCTGACCCATGACAAAGACAAAATGGTTTGTGAGAAGCATTGAGGTGTTCCTATGAATATATTAGTGAGACTAGCTGTGATGCATTCCATAGCCATAAACAGAAGACTGGTGAGACTAGTGGGTCTTTCCTTATCTGGATCCATGGTAGTGTTGCCCTTATATAGTGGGGTCAAAGTAACAGTTCTCCACACATCAAGTACTTAATCTCTGAGAGGATGAAATAAATAAGGATAAACTTAGCCAGGCTATATTTAAGCAATAATCCACAACTGGGTATGGGTATATTAATATTTGCCTATGGTTGGTGTAGTTTGATCACAAGGGTGAAGCCTGAGTGATTAAACAACGGCAACCATGGGTAAATCCTGATACAGCCATAAACAGAAGTGGATTACTGCTATTATGCAATTACATTACTTATTTTCCCATGCTTGCACAATGCATCAGTACAATACAGGACAAGCAATCAATGCAGAATCTGTGCTGCTGTTTATTTATTTATTTTTTAATTAATGTTAAAAAAATAGAGATTGTTATGAGGGACAGCATAAAAATATAAGGAAAATCAGATAGGTTTCTTTTTGTCTAATTCTGCATAGCATATCTGATTTTTCATATGGTTTGCTCTGTCCCTTAGCATATGCCAATAGAAAGTCTGGCCACTCAATGTCCTTCAACTGCTGGACTTTTCTTCCATAGGTATTTGCTTGATTTTCAATAGGCATACTGTTTGGGCTGTCTAATCAGCATGCTTGTTTTTGAATAGTAATGGTCCTTTGTTGTATAACCACTGCTAACAACAGGGCAACCTAATGCAGTATAAAGGTCAATGAAAGTGGTGATTTTACCAGTGGATAGGACTGATAAAACTTGGTTTATACTAATTTTAAGGAGTAGGTATATGGAACAGGGCAATAACTATGTTGGTGAGCACAGTAAAGTTGGCTATGAATGCAACTACTGGATACTGGCTACTTCCTTAGGATCCATGTAGATACTATTAGCTTAAGCAAGCTTAGAATATATTTAGGTGCTACTTCTTACCCTTCTGATATAGATAAATGATTTATAGTTACATTGGTAGAAATGGCTACCCTGAGTTCATGCAGAGATTTAGACTTACTAAATGTACATTGGTACATTTAAGATTTTTGCTAGCCTATTTCAGTTTTTTTTTTTTTTTTACGGTAGGAAGAATGAGATTTATTACATGAAATTATTACATTCTTTCTTTGTTAAATAATCTTGATATGAGTAACCCATCTTAAAGGATTGTTCATAAATTTCCCATTGTGCATTGAGCTTTTACCTGCACTCTGTATGTAGTTCTATACAGCTTGACTGGAGAAACTTTAGTCAGGTCATTGGAGTACCTGGAGCCTGACTAATAAAAGTAAGTATTTATCTGGGATCTCCCACTATGTTTTTTTTTTTTTCTGCAGGGATTGCTATATTTCTGCTTCTGGAGAGAGGAGGAGGAGGAACAATTGTTAACTCTTTCCTGGATTATTCTGAGGTTAGCCATTGATAGCGACTTTTCATTAATCAGTTGCACCCAGTTTTGATGCACTTAGATGAGTGTATTTACAGAGAGCAGTTTTATAGCTTGGTGATTTATGTACTTAGCTGTGCTCACTCAGTAACACCATGCAAACTGAGAGGAGAAACTCTATCAAGCCCTTAGAATACCAGGGAAATGGGAAATATAAGTTTTTGACACGCTACAGTGATACTTTTGCTTTGTTTTTTTTTTTAATTGGATTGTGACACTCCTGCTTTTGGTGAGAAGAGAAGCTGTTGGTAACTTATTCTATCTGTCCATTACCAGAATAATTTAACTGACTATTTCAGGTTTTGCAAGACTTGTATGAGTCCATTTAAGACGAACACTTGGATGGCTCAGTATTTTGTTGGGCTGTATTAAGCTTGCTTCATAGCACTACACTTATGGGGAGGAAAACCTTCAGTCAAACCTTGAAGCACTTGGGACCTGACTATCTGCACTGCTGTCAGCAATGAGATGCCAGCGGTATAAAATCCAACCCCCCCACACACACACAGCTGCCATCAACTCCTTATTACTGATTTCCTGTAAACAGCCAGATTAAGAGAAGTAGTTTCCAGTTATTACATAAATAAATAACCAGACTGCAGCTTACAGAGCATTACTTATTATATACTTGAATGTATTAATGTATTCTTTTATTTTCTTGACTAACAGAGAGCACTATTTTCAGTGGACTTTTTCCATCTCACCTCAGAGGTAGACAGTACAAACAGCAATGGTTACATCACGTACAGCACAGAAGGGGCTTCACATTAAATATAACTGGGTACAGTAAGAACGACAGTAGATTACTTAGTGTTTACTCATTGCCCATGTGTTGTTGACTGCTTCTTGTTCTGCAACTGAGTAACTTAGTTGATTTGTTGTTTATTTGTTTAATGCTAGAGCAGTAGATAGGGTTGAGAGAACTGTAGCAGAATGATGAGAGAAGATGTAAAGGTTAAGTTGATATTGAGCATTTTGAGAAAGGATGATTGTTAGGGTTATGAGGAAGAAGAGAATTACTGGACAAAGTGTAGTTTTATACAAGAAAATAAGTTATTTTCTTTAAGTGCTTTCCTTTTAGCTGGTATAGTTAGTATCAAGTGTGTTGCACTTGTCTGCTTCCCTTTTCTTGGTTTATCTTGTTGTAGTATACGTCTGAATTTGATGCTGCTCCCTGATATTTTCTTAGTGTTGAAATCAATTTAATATTGTAGTGCTCTCCCCCCACATTTGTTAGTGATGAAGCCAGTTTAATCCATGTCTTAAATAGTATTTCTTGCTATTACTACACATTATTGTACAACTTTGCTTTACATTTGTATTGATACTTAAATTGTGTGCACTTTCTTGGATTCCTGCACACCAATTGTACTATTACTAAACTGCTTCTATCTTGTCAGATTGCAATTACTGCAAATCCTATTTTGTTGCACTGTTACAAGTAAGTAACTAAAGTGTAATGGCCTCTTTCTGAATCAAGTATACGTAACAAACCTTTAGTGCTGCACATAACCTCTTTACCACATGACTGTTGACATATGACTGGGTATGCCATACACGTATCCCGCATCCTTTGTTCCATGCGTCCGTTTTTTCTTTTTTCCATTTGGTTTGCCATTTTACATTGCATTGTGTGGGTGTATATCCAAGTACTTGCAGTACGTTTCATTGTCCACGGACACTGCGGTAGGTCCGGTTACTATTGCACCAGCGGCCGGCGGCAGAGACAGCTTTCTGCTCGGTGCCCCTGCCCCCTTGGCCATGCCTCCAAGCGCATCCTAGTTAGGCTCCCTGGACTCAAAACAAAATTGTACAATTTTGATGCAAAATGCATTGTTTATTCATTTCATTTTGTTAATAAGGATGGCCCTCTGAATTATTTCTCAGAACTACAAACCCTTGCCCATAACATACTGAAATACTGAAACCAAAGTGCTTCACTTCCTAAATTAATGCAGTGTTTATAATATTTCCATGCTAAAATGCATCAGTAAGAATTTTTTACTTCCTGGAAAGACAGGCTGATGACTTACACTTGCAGGTAGAACACCTGCATTAACTAATTTGGTGATGTAGTAGTAGAACCACACTGTACAGTAGGTCAGACAACTGCTTTTCTAAAGACATAAATTGGTTTGATTATCCATAATATTCTGCAGCTAAATGTAAACCATTGCCCAGCACTTAATTTAAAATGACATCATTATCATTTTATGGGAGGAGTTATAGAGAAAACTGAGTAAGCGGTGAAACTAAAAAATTATAAAGCACTATAACCATTTTAACATGAGGAGGAAAACTGGAAATGAAATTAATTGAAAAACAAATGTACTTCAGAATGCAAACATTACACTCTGAGTTTGAATCTTTCTACTGCACATTATCAGCTTTGGGATTCCCACTCTTGAACCTTGCTATTTGCATTGCTACTTCGCTTCCATTTTATTAAATATCTTTCTCAGTTGTTCATTTGCTGGGTGCATTCCCTGACACTGTACTAACTGAATGTATTATCAAACTACCATAACCAAACACTGCAAATAAATCTTGCTACCGAGTTTATCAGCTGTGTGTACTTGTGTTTGGGAATTGCTGTTCTGTTAACTACTTATTTGTAATCATTACCTGAGGTGGATCTAAAAACACAGCTACCTAGAGCTTTGCTGTTGTGTTCTTAGTACAACTATTGACAAAGATTACAGTGTTCAGACTATTGCCTTGTGTATAATTACTAGTCACAAGTTGTTCTATAGTGGTTATTTATAATTATGTAGCACCTTTCTGTGGTTTTGATTTAATTCTCATGACATGAAATTTCCCTTTAGTTTTATAAATTCTAACACTCGTACTGTAACAGGTGTACCCCTTCATACTCCAAAGCTATAATTTTTCTTTAATACTAGAGCGTATACACATTGTGCCTTCTGTATTACTTTGCATATCAACATTTAGAATTCTTCCCATTATTTAGTAGAATCACATCAGACATTTCTTGAGGTGTTACATTTTAGCATGCTTTCCCTTCTTCAGCAGAGTAATACTTCTCACACTACTATTACATTTGCATTTTGGAATTTTACTGTGGCTGTCTGGTATAGTCTATATCCTTTATACAGCAATCCATGTTGATACCAATAACTGTCTTGTTTGTTTCATTGTCAGGAGTCAGAATGGAATCAAAATTTGCTCTTACCCCTTTTATGACAATTATGTATGTATTTGGCACCTACAGATACTGTGGTAACAATCTATGTTTACCAATCAGCCACTGTTGTTAATCAAAAAAAAAGCTGTCTGTAATGGATACAACTACTTATTTTAGATACAGGATAATGCCTTATGATAGTCCTCATTTGGTACTCAACACACCAACATTCACACTGCACAATTTACAACTCCCATAACTTATACTGATGCTGTTAATAAATCTGTACCTAGACACCTTAAGTAATGCACTACGAAAAGTCAGGATCTAGGTCATACTGTAGAGGCTACACACCCACACCAATCACTCCTGCATTCACTTCACATGACCCCTCAAGGAGTCACCAGAGTAATGAACCTAACCCCTTAAGGTTTACAAAACCCAAACCTACACGTGTCAATGTTTTGGATACAGATGACTCCAAAGATAGACGGACACTCCACCCTCACTAAACTGAACAAGGATCAGGTGACATAAAGCTCGCTTTCTGAAGCCAGAATCTATGATGTAACAACTGCCCTTAAGTCTGTCCATTCTGATAAAAATGAAACATGGTAGTGGCTCATGTGGATGTCGAAGATGTTAATTGCTGTATCTGGTGAGAAATGCAGGACATGATGGAGTTTGTCTTCATGTCTCTGAGGCCAGAAAATATTAGTGTTGTATAGTATACTGCAATCATAAAGAGTGATGCTTCAATTCAAAGATAAAATGATTACCTTTAACAGCTGACTGCATAGCTGCTGACATTCTAGGAGATCTAGCATATGTCAGCATGAGAGGAGGTGGTCAACAGATCTTCTTGCTTAACTAGGGATGGTTTGCACCGCTCTCAGCAAGGCCTTTGCATACTAATTAAAACTTTACTACCTCCACTCACATAGTGCCTTTCTTTAAGCAGGATCCATCACCTAGACATTCCAGTGTAGTACATTCTAAATGAAATTACATCAAGGTGACTGTATGAACAAAAAGATATACAAATTATGCTCCTCCCAGCTCTTGGATACACACACACACATACACACACACACACACACACACACACACACACACACACACAGATGTATATAGATCTGTATATATATATATATATATATATATATATATACATATATATATATATACACAAAACACACACTAGTTACCAGATGTACATTTAATTTAGGTTGAGAGTAGTGGAAGAAATATTGATAGGAAAGGTTTGTGAAAACAGTAAAGATTGTTTATAAATTAATGACTAGGCTGTAAATATTAGAAAAGAAACAGGAATAGGAGAAATATTATAAACAAGTATATGTAATTGGTAGTGGATATAATAGTAGAATGTACTTTTATTAGAGATGTAATGTGGGTTTGGTCTTTAAATGATGCCTTGTCTTGTCAAGTATTTGCATGTTGCTTGACCAAGCAGGGCTATTTTGAGATTGTTGAAGTTTGGAAGAATGACTACTATAGCTTTGCTAGCAGTTACTCCCAGGTCTGTAAGGTGATTACTGAAAAACTATGCTCTGTGCTCTATTATGAAGCCTGTAATAGTATGGGTTGGAGGTTAATGAGACAGATGATTGTGACTCAGTCACAGGTGCTGGTTCTTTTTTTATTTGGTTAGCATATTAGTAGGAAGTTTCTAGAGACAGAGATGGAGATGTTCAATAGTTCGTCCTGCTTTAGCAAGGATGGCTTGCAACTCTCTCGGCAAGGCTTTTACTTATTGTCTCTTTTGTGACCCTCCACTCCTGTAGTGCCTTTCTTTAGTCTGAATCCTACTTCTTGATATTCCAGTACAATACATTCTAATTCAGATTATATCAAGGTGCCTCTATTCAGTGCTAAGAGTATAAACTATTGCCTTGCTTACAGTTAAGCACATTCATATCTGCATAATTATAAAGACTTTCGTAGCATTGTAGTTTAAGCACTCTTTCTATTCCTGTTGTGCCTCTAAACTCACTGGTAACCACAGGGAAATATCTGCATTTATCAGGGACCCAATTATCTCCTCACAAATCCCTTATGATCTCCAAATAAAACTTCTGGAGATTCAAGATATATTGAATAACTTTAACAACTACACAAATGCTAGATGGAAATCACTTTCTATGTTTACCTTTAAATGCTTTGTAAAAAATCTTTGTCTGTCCCAGTACTGTTCTAGAAGGTGGCTTTTAATTTCCACCCATCAAATTGCAAACCTATACCAGCAATAACAAGTGTGCTCAACACCTCCTAGATGTTCTCTTTAAGAAGCTGTCAGACTTCTACCTACTGTCCCCAGTATCTTCAATATTGTCCTTATGGAGATGGCACATTCTTTCACCCCATCTGGTGTCTCCTCTTCTCTAGTTAAATCATACCACAAATCTATTCTCTTCCCCTTTAAAACTGGTGGTGGCCTAACTGAAATACCACTGCCCTTCATGATTTCTAAAAAGCAAACCTATTACATCTCACAGACAACTGAAATAAATTCAAGAAATAGCCCACCACCTACTAACCCCTTTACCAAAGCTACAGATAATATTTCCATTTTCTTCTGAAACCAGATTTAGGAAATGCAGTTTCTCACTGCAGATGCCACTGCCAGTCTCTGATCTACAGACACTATCAGTCCTCATGCAGCACTGGTTAGTCTTCCAAAAGGGCAGGGTAGAACTCTTGGGGGGCAAAAAAAACTTTATGCCAGTGTTTCCACAATGAACAGTTTGAACCAACCTTACATTATTAAGGATGAGGTCCTACTTCAGCTTAAGTTTTACATCAAGACGCAGGATTTCAGAAAAAAACAAGCAGGCCTTCGGATGTTCAAAGTGACACTTTCCAGGTGTTCATCATATTGTACAAAATTCTGTTATCACAGAAAATTACCTATGACTCCCATAGCATGTTCCACATTTGTAGTCACCACTTTTAATCTATTCCTCTGCAATATTTCAATGGGTAATATTTGTGTAGTGGCCACTAGACCATTCTCAACCCTTTTACCAATACTTATAAAGTAGATATCAGTTCCAAGGTAAGATCATATCTCCGGAATACTGAGCAGGTCAAATGGATGTTCTTATGTGTGCCAGCTGTGTACTGTGTCCTTTCTGTTACTGAAGATCGACTGATTCTTATCAGATATGAAAATTGCATGCTTACCATAATGATATAATTATAAGAATGTATCCTACCTTCGGTAAAATTTCCCTCCCATCTCCATCCTGGTCCTGAGATGAGCAGTCCAGTTACTTGGTATGAACAGTTATATGGTAATTATAACTTCATAGGGTCATAGATGTGTACTAAGCAAATGACCCCTGGGGCCGTTTTAAGCCAAGCCATGCATCCCAAATCTCAGACAACGTCTGGTGCATTTGTTAGGGTAAGCAGGGGCTTGGGAGATGAACCATAACAAGTGGATGCCTAGGGCATGAATCATTAACATGCTGCCTGTGTTCACTGGAGACATAGATGCCAAACCATTGTGAATTTCTCATTCTTCATCCAGCTGTTCAAATTATACTTGAAATATTTTAGGGAGGAATGCTGTTTCACATAGATGGGCAGCCTGTTCCAGAAAAGGAGTAGTCTCTGGGATACATACCAGCCTGTCCAGCAGGTCCCATTTATATCATAGTTCAACACAAAATAGTGGCACAGTGGGTGAGAGATATACAAGTTCCCAATTCAAGGTATGTATAAGAAACGTGCATAGAGATTCCAGGTCACTTCTACACACAGATGTAGAAGCCAACACTTCAGCGATCACTTCCGTAAAACAATAGCTTGTAGATCCTATTAAATAATCCAAGCGTTCAACGGAATGGTGTCAAAATGATTTATTAGAATAAAATTGGCTAGCGCTTTCGACTAGGTCTTCATCAGGCCATTACAGATCTAAAATAAACAGGCATTCGCATATATTTGCACTAAATGACATATGTAGCGATGCTTACATCTTCTATAAATGCGAGTGTTTGTTTATTTTAGATCTGTAATGGCCTGATGAAGACCTAGTCGAAAGCGCTAGCCAATTTTATTCTAATAAATCATTTTGACACCATTCCGTTGACCGCTTGGATTATTTAATAGGATCTACAAGCTATTGTTTTACGGAAGTGATCGCTGAAGTGTTGGCTTCTACATCTGTGTGTAGAAGTGACCTGGAATCTCTATGCACGTTTCTTATACGTACCTTGAATTGGGAACTTGTATATCTCTCACCCACTGTGCCACTATTTTGTGTTGAACTACTTTATCTACTTTTTGTGGACGCAGGAGTGTTGTTTGAGCGTTACATTGTTGCCGTCCATTTATATCATAGGCGATGTTTAAATCTTTAGAATTGGTAATTCTGGTGCTGTTTGTTTTGCACATTGCACGTGGTCCATCAGAGTGGATTCCAAAGATGCCTTGTATGTCAGTCATAGACGGATCCTTCAACAACCTGTAGGAGATAGAATACAGGGATAGGGCTTTGAGGCATTCTGTACATTACATGTCATGTTACTTATGCCCTAATATCATGTCCTTCCTTCAGCTTCATATTTTTAGTCTCACTACATATTATCCAAGTTTTGTTTTATATGTCTAAAACAACTAGAGAACAGAGACAGGGGGGAGAATAAATCTAGCTGGGAGGGATCTGCCTAACAGTATCACCTTACTTATGTGTGCTAAAACTAACCCTACTCTGCCCCTAAACCTGACCAAAACATTACGTGAATAAAACCCCTTTCCTAAAAGTACCACTACTCAAGACAAAATGACACCAACCACATATAACACCACTAAAGCGAGCACTAAATCTATGCCTTTTACCTAACCCTTACTCAATCCCTAACCAGCTAATACTTGCAAATACACATGAACTGCTATTACACAGTCTTACAGATGCTCACAACTACCACCTTTTCAGTCAGATATTCATTTTCTTACACAATCCTACCTACCTATTTGATATAAACCTTGAATTCAACCAAATTGCAATCACAAAGAAAGCATTCACTCAGTTGTGCAGTCAGTCTTTACACTCACACAAACTTGTTTACCAAATGTGATTTCTTTCTACAGTATTGCACAGATAAACACACACACACACACAAACACACACACACACACACACACACATATACATATATATATATATATATATATATATATATATATATATATATATATATATATATGTGTGTGTGTGTGTGTGTGTGTACATGACATATTCCTGAGAAGCTATGTGTTTGAAGTCCATGTCAATGAAATAACGTGTTTGAAAATGGACTAACTGAACAGAGCATAAAACATTAACAAAGGTGATTTTGCATGGGGAGGGGGTAAGCCCCCTTGCACCCTCATGTAGGGACACCTGGCTCACTTAAATAAACTAACTCCTAAATCACAAAATTCTGGAGATTGTAAATTGCTATATTGCCCATATTCAGCAATCTCTCAAAAGGACAGATCTCCTGCATATGCTTTTCAAGATGCATTCCATTTGATAAGTTTACTTACAACAGCACTTATTCAAAAAGAATGGCCTTTAGAAGCTGCAATATTTTATATATATGGGTCAACTGAAGTTGGGTGACTCTATCTTTGGCAGGCATCTATCTAGATGACAAAATTTGGTCGATTAAACAAATGATCTACAAGTGTGGAGATTACACAATTCTTAGGGTATGGAAATATGCCCTTTCCCTGAGATTATGCAATCTCTGAGTTAGTATGTATAATTAGCAGGGGGTGTACGGGAGGCACAGCCCCCCTACATGGTGGTGAAGGGTTGCTTTCTCCTTGCAAATGTGATGTTTTATGTTAAGTTTTGATTGCAGTGAGATTATCGTTCAGCACATGTGTAAGAGCATGTCAACATTTGCAAAGTCAGTGTTTGTTGTCAGCTTTGCAAATGGCAAGATTTGGGTGGTATAATTAATGTCACTGCACACGTATATACAATGTACATATGTGTTTGTGCAAGCAAGCAAATATTTATCTTGTTCAAGCAAGCATATATTTATTTATATATCTATACATCTATATATCTATATTTATCTGCCTTAGTGCACTCAATCTGTAATTGTAGTGCAAGCATTTACTTTATTATTTTTTTCTCAATCTGTATTGTAAACATTTACTGTATTACTCTTTCTCTTGTCTCTGTAATTTCAATTGTTGACCTTTTCAGGTAGACTCATTCAGGTCACTCCACAACAAGTACAAATATGACTCTGACATTGTCCATGTTGGTGTGAATGAACTGAGATGTACCTCCCTGGACTACCTGAAAAGAGACATGGAGGAGATCTCCGATCTTGTAGCCCAGGCAGGTATGACCCTAGCCTTGAGTAGCATCCTGCCATCATCCAGAATGATACCACAGTACAAGGACAAAATGATTGACTTTAACAATTGGCTAAGCTTCTGGTGTCATTCTAAGGGAATTCAGTATCTGTCTGCCTGGGATGACATGATCGACAGACCACACTGCTTTGCGAGAGATGGCCTGCACCTGTCACTCTTGGGATTTGGGATACTGGCAAAGGCTCTTGCCATCCCAATAGTGCCTTTTTTAGGCAAGGTTCAGTTGACAAATTCACCACTGCAGCAGGTACAAGCAAGCAAAATCAGATGGTAATGCTACTCAATGCTAGAAGTCTAAACCTCAAAATGCACTCACTCGAGACACTCATAAAAATGGAGAACATTGACATCTGTGCAGTGACAGAGACCTGGTTCAAAGCTCCAGAGAGCACCCCTGCATTACCAGGCTATAATTCATACCACACCTTTCGGCCACCAAACCCGGACTGAAACACTAAAAGTGGAGGCGTGTCCATATTCATTAAGGACATCCACACCTCCAAGCTAGTTGCTCAGCATAATGCATCCGAGATTACCCAAGTTCAACTAACTCTGGGCAAAACCACAATCCAGATTGTAGCTTGCTACAGACCCCCCACCATGCCCCAGGATTTTCACTCCTCTTTTCTTGATACACTGGAAAATATTAAGGTACAACCCAACATTCTAATAATGGGTGATTTCAACTACCCTACCATTAACTGGGAAAACTACTCATGTACCAACTCTTTTGCTCAACATTTTCTGGAAATCATCAATTCCAATGCCTTGGATCAACTTATCCACACCCCCACCAGGGGCAGCAATATCCTACACCTGGTTATCACCAACATGGGCGACCGTTGTTCCACACCAGAGGTCAGCTCCTCATTGGTCAGATCCGACCACAAGCTAATCACCCTAGACATCCACATCCCGCTCCCACCCCCCATTAGGAAAACAACCGTAAACAATTTCTCCAAAGCCAACTTCACGCTTCTTAACACAGAAGTGGCAAACTTTACGACACCCATGCAGATGGAGAATAGAAGTATGACTGCTGAATCCTACACAAATGCACTTTATCAGCACTTACATGAGTGCATGTATCATGCTATCCCTAACAGAACCAAAATGCTATCCTCCAAAAATAGGAAGCCAATCTGGTGGTCTTCTGCCATAAATAAACTCTACAACAGAAGAAAGAAACTGTTGCAAAAAAGAGTAAAATCCCACAATTGGTGGAACTCCCTGGTCAGCCTCAGTAAGAAGCTGAGATCCCAAATAAAATCCTCCAAAGCTAGTTATGAAAACAAAATCGCCACTGATTCTAAAGACAACCACAAAGCATTCTATAGCTATGTCAAGAATCTCAATGGCAACACTCATATCTGCTCTGAGTTACAACACAATGACACTAAATATACAGAACCAACTGATATTGCCAACATCCTGGCAGATAGGTTCAGTGCTAACTTTACCCCCCTCGCACCCCCTAAAGGGCCCATCTTTATACCAGAAGAATGCAAAGTTCCTGTAATAAGGCTGCACAGGTAAAAACCTCACTCTCCAAAGCCAAGAACACAGCATCCATGGGACCTGACAACATCCCAGACTGCATTCTGCACAAACTACAGAATGAACTGGCACCTCACCTAAGTACCATGTTCAATCAAAGCCTCACCTCAGGCGTTGTGCCCATTGAATGGCGCACTGTGATAATTATCCCACTCCACAAAGGGGGGGGCCACAACAAACCCTAGGAACTACTGCCCCATTAGCCTAACAAGCCTGGTCTGCAAGGCCATGGAACGTATCATCATGAAACTCATAAACAAAGACATTGGAGATCTCCAAACTCTGGACCCCACACAGTTCGGGTTTGTAAAAGGCAGATCATGTCTCCTAAACCTGAAAGACTTCTTTGACGTAGTCACCAAAGCCATAGATGAGGGTAGGGTGGTTCACACAGCCTATCTAGATCTCGCCAAGGCATTTGACACCATCCCCCACTTTGGAATTATAGATAAACTCACTAAATTAGGTATAAATCCCTATGTCACAAGATGGGTTGCCAACTGGCTTACTGACAGACCCCACACTGTGAAAGTAGCAGACTCCAAATCAGACTTCAGACCAGTGACAAGTGGCGTACCACAGGGTTCAGTCCTGGGTCCTCTCCTTTGGTATCTACTTCTCTGAAGTACAGGCTAACACAGAAGGTCTTTGGCTAACTAAATTCTCAGATGACTGCAAACTAGGAGCCATAATTCAAACTCCTAATGATGTGGACATCCTACAAAAGGGCCTCACTGAGACAGATGCCTGGTGTCAAAGCCATGGTCCCAAGTTCAATGCCAAATAGTGCATTGTCATCCCCTTTGGTAAAAATTCTGTACCCATGAACTACCACATAAGCGGTAGACTACTTAACACCGAAAGGGTGGACAGTAGTCTCTCCTTTGATAATCACATCACCACAGTGGTCAGGAAATCCTTCTACATGGCACACCTCATCACAAAAGGTTTCTCATCCAGAAAAAAAGAGGTCATTGTTCCCCTCTACTCATCACTCATTAGACCCATTATAGAGTACAACGCCCCTTTTGGTATGTACCTCAAAAGACATCTACAACAACTGTAAAGGCTGCATAAATACCACACAAAGAGGATTACTGACCTCAAACAGATGCCTTATGCAGACCGACTCAAAAAACTCCAGCTTTACTCTGTCACATATCTCCTACTCAGAGGCGATCTCTGCCTAACATACAAAGTTATGTCAAACCCAGAGCTGTTGGACATGCTCCACTTAAAGAAATCACAATCTCTCCGAGCTACACGCTCTAGGGACCTAAACCTTGTCACCACCAATAAACAGAACATGCTGGAGGGATAGATTCCTGTCCCAGAGACTTCCCATACTCTGGAACAGACTACCTATCTATGTTAAACAGAGCTCCTCATTAGCACTCTTCAAGAAAAATCTTGATGATTGGATGGGTAATAGGAAATTCACCCCGGGGATCACTTCTGTGGTTCTGCTTGACAGGGGCACAGGAAAATAATATTCTTGGGTGGAGAAAGCCAGGATACCTTTTTGGCTAGGCTTATATAGGCCCTAGGGCTAATAGCCTAGTATCTAGCTATGAACCTATGAACCTATGAACATAGCTAGGCTGATATGCAGGGGCAAGGGGGTCAGCTGCCATGAGTCTATAGTATTAAAGCACAATCAGAAGATGCTGATCAATTAATACATAGTGGAGTGCTTGTCTTAATTTATATATTGGCATTATTGAATGCCAGTACATAAATGAATAAAGTAGAAAAATTTCACTTGCTCTTGAGCTTAGGATCATCAGCCAGATTGGCAAAGAACCTTTATCTATTTTACTTTTTTCTTACTCCTTATGTTATAGCTGAGAATTACCAAAATGTGGTCTGGTTTGCTTCTGAGGTTAGGAGTGCCAGCAAGACTGGAATTGAACTGATTTTTTTTTCACTCTGCTGTGTAGCCCCTTTTCTGTAAGAATTTACCTGGGGAGACCATAATGCTAATTAGCATTAGCCATTGCCCTGTTATACCTCATTAGCATTTAGCATGGCCATGGACATGGCCCACTTCAGTGATTCTCTTCACCATGGAGAACCATTGCAATGGGCCTGTTTCTGGATCGGAAAGGGCATTCATGAGTGGATGGCCACTTGGAGTAGCCATTTCTGAATCCCAGGGTTTATGTTTAGCTTTAAAAACACCAGCTATCACATGAACATACTTTATTTATTTAATTGCAGTGCTTTCAGTTAAACTTTAATAATTTCTACTGCCACATGTGCTTGCCTTATGTTTTGCTTTAAAAACTTCAGCTATCATGTCTATGCACCCTTACAGTAAAATCCTAGCTGAATTTATAACATCTTTTTTTTTATTTGCAATGCCTTGTGTATCTTTATAGATATGTTGTCTATTTTTCTTGTGTTCAGATATGATTAGATACTGTATGTTATTCAGAAGCACGCTGATCAAACCATTATCAACAAAACATTTGCATTTGTTTTGTTTTGCCAGTGCCATCTTCAGCTTATCCCCAAAAGTCTCTATTTAGAGGCAACCATTTTAGGAAGCTGATGGTATTTTGGTAAAGGCTTTTTTCAATTTTAGTAAGACTAAATGGAGGCCTAAGCAGTTGTGTATGCTTGTGTTCTCTTTCTCAGTTACTAGGCCTCTTGATGCTAAGTCGTCTCATCAAAGGTAGGTAATAATTTGTTAAAGTAAATTAAATATTAAGGGTTTCTGAGAAAAAGAGCCCTGGCTACAACCTGTAGTCAGTTTGATGATGTTCTCCATTGTCATATAGATGAAGGAACCCAAGATCTTTCTGAGATGTATCAGCTTTGTGTTACACAGGGAGATGAGAGTAATAGTAGATATATTATATTCATGTCTGGGAAGCAATGCATTTTTAGCTACAGCTTGTCTAGTCTTGGGTCATGCAGGTGTAATATTTTGTAAAGCACCTTTAATTAGTTTAATTGTTTGCATGCTTGGATTTATATTTGAGTATAAAATGTAAGCTTTTCATCAAGAATTGTTTCCAGATATCTTTGTTTCTTAGTTTGGATCAAAGAAGACTCACTTGGGTCCTTGATAGTTATTTTCATAACCTTAGTCAGTCTCTGTAGAGTCCCAGACATTATTATTGTTGTCTAATTTGTGTATATGTATACAGTAAGTATACATTTTCTATCTAACTATCTATCTATCTATCTATCTATCTATCTATCTATCTATCTATCTAATCTATCTATTTTTGCTAACCAGTTCCATATTGACATGGAATCTTCTATTGCTAGGTTATTTTCACAGATTACATAATTTAAGGAAATCCCAAGGAAAATAATAGGGGCAAAACATAACCAACTGAAGAACACAATCTTAGATCTGTAACATTTTTAGTGCAGATATTATTGTATCAGCAGTTTGTAAACCGTTGTATTACTTCAAAAGACAAGCTGCATTTACTTAGCTTTTGAAGTAGCGCATCATGATCTACAGTTTCAAAAGTCATAATCAAATCAATTTTTCTGTATTTATAGTCTTATATATTCCATCATTTAAGGTATAAATTGCTATATGTATACTGTAGCTTGTGTGCAGTCCATAGTGCCTTTATTTTAGCATATAATTTTTTTGTATATGCTACATTATTAGTTTGAACATGATTATTTTTAAAATTTTAAGTGAACATGTCTGCTGTTGGACAGAACTCATCTGCAGTGGTAGGGGTAGAAACCTTAGCGACTGACTTGTTTAGTGGATATTTAAACCTATGTTGTTGTCAGATTGTATTCATAGGCTAATGGTTTAGAAATTATTGGCTACCTAATTTTTAAATAATAGGATGCTTAATATGGTGATCAAGAGAACTTTTAAGAGGTGTCTAGCTTCTTGAGTAGTTCTCTGACTTCAGGTGTTGAATGTTCTGAAAAAGAAGGAAGGATAGTTTAAAATGATATATAACAGAGCCATTGGTGTGGAGTTAGGGGCAATTTGAAATATGCTGATGCATGTTGTTACTGAAACTCTGAGCAGAGGAAATGTTAAACGAAAGTAAAATCATTAGCAAGCAAAGTGCATGGCTCTTTTCTTTGTGTTACATTGAATTTTTTTTTTAACTTTTAATTGTCATAGTTAATATGGGTCCAAAAAGAATATTTAATTGTTGGCAGGTCTGTTCCATGCTACAGAAAAACTTACTTCTGCTCATATTCATTTTCATCACAAGTGTGATGGAAAGAAAACAATAACATCAAAATAACATCACTGCTAACACTATGAAACATGACCTACTGAATGATTCCCTCATTAACAATTAAAGTTGTCTCTCTTAAGGAATCCTCACGTGAGTCTAAAATATTGTCAGAATCTCAACCCTCTGTAAACAATTTAATGTCTGTTTCTTAGGAACTCTACAGTAGCCAGAAGAATTGTACCCATAAGACAAAACTGGGCACATGGCCACTTTTGCTCAATGCTATTTTTATACTCTTTTTTTTTACACCACAGGACATGACAGGGCACATAACCACATATGTTTTTTTCCTCACTTTATACCTTTTTGTATATGCACAAGGTGGAAGTGGGCAGGTATCCAAGCATGTTTATCATTATTTTTGTATCTTTTTCTTAGTTAGCTCTAGGAATAGCATATTATCAAAAACTGCAGTCCAGCTACCAGACTTTTTAGAGTATAATTGTATCACTGAAGCATTTCTTTAGAAAACTTTCCTGTGATTATTTTGTTTTCTGATTTTCGTCATAAACAAAAATATTCTTGGAGATGCAGTAAAACCTGTGTAGGTTAAGCACAGAGCCTACACAGTGTTTACGTGCTTGTATGATGAGCAGCAGTGCTAATCGCATATGCATGCCAAACATCGCGCTTACATGAATACAAGCAAAGTTTCATGGCCAGCAACAGTGCTGCTGGCCAGAAAGCCATGTAAAACAGCACAAAGGCATATAGAACATGCAAACAAGTTTACTTTGGTCTGCGGAGTTGCGCAGACAGCCACAATGATCACTAGGAATAAAATGAATGTAGTAGTTACACATTATAAAAAAGGGTACTCAGTGCAATGTACACTACAATATGTTTTTGGCATACTG
The DNA here is from genome assembly GCF_019279795.1 of Protopterus annectens. Lineage (NCBI taxonomy): Eukaryota > Metazoa > Chordata > Ceratodontiformes > Protopteridae > Protopterus > Protopterus annectens. The sequence continues at coordinate 673,708,763 of NC_056731.1, forward strand.
AAATAAAGAATTTGTGGTGATCTTCAAAGGTAAATAGAATGCAATATAAATACACACTAGTCTGAGCAAATGTGCATATTGAAGAGGGCCACAGACATGAAAGGTAGGAGTGAAGAAAGAGGAAGAGGATATGCGAAACATGGTAATGCACACAAGATAAGGGGATGTCAATGTACATACATTCCAAAGACAAGTCAGTAGCATAAGATTAAGTGCACATCTACATAGCACAGTACGTACTGCTGTTTACACTTCCTGCACGATTATATTTACATCATCACACATTATAGTATATTATGTGACTATCATAAAAGGTTACATATCATGGAGATGAATGGTTGTGATACAAACATCCTGACATGATCACTGGAGAAGACATTTAGCAAGGACGGTATATACAATAGGAGTATGTGCTTATTGTGGAGGTGTGCAAAATGACATGCTTGAATATGACTGAAATATCAGCATACTTCTCAACCAATCAGGGACACAGCTACAGGCTCATGGAAAACATTAGATAGAAGCAGGCACAATCATGGACAATTTTAAAATAATGCTACCATTAAACTGTGATATTGACATAAAATATGTGATTGTAAGTTATTATACAAGTTCTGCAAGAACACGTGTACAACTGTAATAATTTGTCAGTATTCTCTAAGGGGAATTCAGCACACCTTCCTCAAAACTTTTTGGATTGGTTAAGAGGGACTGTGTTACACCTGCAGTTTAAATTAGGGGCAAGCCTGGCCAGTTGAGAGGTTTGCCTGACACAAAAGCCACAGTCCACACCTTCAAGAATCTAACCCATGCCATCAGTGTTGCCAATGAGCTGTGTATTTACTGGGTGCATCACAGAAGATGTATCACACCTATGTCTTGTAGAACACCTTGAAGGGAAGTCTGCACTGTCCCCTCCTAATGGTTATGCGTGACAAGGAATACACTTAAGTAAAACACCCCTGGATGACATAGGTTTCAGCCATATGGATAACAACAATTTCAATCAACGCACTATTATGAGTAGATTTCCTACACACAGTTGTGTATTGCATATATCTGCTACAAGTAATAGCAATGGATATTGTCTGCAACATTTGCAATTGATATGTGAATTAAGATTTGACCTGTTATAATGAATGGTACAGCACTAAGTGAAACTGATAGTTATGCATAAGTTATGCCCCTGTACAAAGAAACTACAGCACTGCAAAGTCTAGCATTAATGACCAAGGAAGCTGTCACTGTGATATTGTTCACAGACCAAACAATACATGGAGCACACTTTCTGTCGGGATATGTCAAACTCAAGACGTGCCACACAATCACTGTCCCCCTGACATTGCCATGGAAAATTTTATACTACCATGAAATCCTGACATGCATGCATATGTGTTCCTGCAAACTGTCAAGTGGTGATACTGACATGATGTACAGGTACATCTGTGACACTGTACAGTCACAGTACAGGTGTACCTAGGATACTGTTTAACTTCATAGGTTTATAGTTGCATAGGAGAGTACTAGGCTTAAGTCCCAAGATCCCATAAAAACCTAGCTATATTTAACACTACTTATAAAATTTTTTTTGATAGCGATGTGAACAATGTTTACACAGGCATGTGCCTATGCTATTTTATCTGATAGCAACTGCCTCTATCCACGAGGGACATGGGCACAACAACAGGAGTACAATCATGATTAACTATCCATTGATCTAGGTTGCACTTGAAGAGGGTCAACAAACGCCTTTCATTTACATGAATGGCAAGCTTGTTCCAGAGAAAGGGTAGTGTCTGAGAGATGTTTATTATGTCAGAGGCTAGGTTAACATCATTGAAACAAGTGACCTTCATGCAGTTTGCATTAACAATGTGTAATTTACATCAGGGCCAGTTTGGAGAGTGTCTTGTAGGCCAGGCACAGATCAACCCTTAGTAGTCTGTTGGAGATATAATACAGTGATAGGGCTTTCATTTTTTTTTTGCATAGGACTTGTTGCTTACACCATGTATCTTCATTGTGCGAAAACTCTGGGGTTATTCCAGTTGTTGCAGATGTGTGGTGAGTGTTTTATACACAATTATTGGTGCGATGAGGGCCAAGCACAATGGCATTATAATGTCCTTTGATGTGGATGGCCTGCCAATACTTATTAGTTTTGCCACATACAAGGGATTTGTCACCACTGTGGACTCATGGTGGTTGAAGTTCAGATTAACTATCTATCTGAGCACCCAGATCATGTACCACTGGGTGTACTCATATGGGTGTGCTGCCTATATTGCAATTAGATTGGGTATTTCTATCCAAAAGGGAATAAATATGCTTTTTTGTTAATTTAGTGTATTTCCTTGGCTCTGGCACCAGTCATTTCTGTGCATTAATACTTTCTGCAGTATATCAACAGTGTTCATGGATTAAATGATTGTCAACAACTTGCAGTCATCCACAAAGCTAGTAAGACAAAGGCTATCTAAGTTTGTCTTGACTTCTGAAAATCCAATACTGAACAGGAAAGGGATTAGTACAGAACCATGTGGTATGGCCCTGTTCACTGGCCTCTTTCTAGAAATGAATTCACACACTTCAACGGTATGGGTTCTGTTGTTGATCCATTTGGTTACCCACATGGTACTGTAGGTGTTTATGCCCAGCTGAGACAGTTTCTCTGCAATACTTCAGTGGAGATTTGTGTCAAATGCCTCAGTCTGGTTTAGTTAGGTGGAATCCACAGTCTTCCCCTCATCCATGCCCTTGATGACCCTTTTGAAGGATTCAAACAGATTTAACAGACATGATGTATCTAAATCAAAAATGGGTTGGGTAGGCAGTCTGGAGATTACCAGTGACCTTTTTGATAAGGTCCATGGTGATTCTTTTGATTGCCTTACAGATGAGGCAAGTCAAGCTTATGAGTGTATAATACCCTGGGTCAGATGATTGTTCCCTCTTGTTCAGATGGATGATTTTTGCTATACACTCTTCTGCCAGAACATATCCTGTCTGGAGGCTCTGGTTAAGTAGGGATGCAACTGTGTCTGCTAGGTCTGGTTTTAAGTTATTGAAAAGGCAACCTAGGATGTTGTCAGGGTTCACTGATGGTGTGTTTTTAGCCTTATAGAGTGCACAGATGAACTGCTCACTTAAGAGAATTAGTTGAGTAACGTTTGCCTATATACATTGGGTGATGTCCACTGTGGATGGGGGGGGGTGAAGTTTGATCCAAATCTGCTATGGTTGAGTATGGGTGGTTCCATCCAAAATCAGTTCTGTAGTGAGTTGTGTATTCCCCTTAACATCTCATACTTATTTAAAAAATATTTGTGACAACACTTCCAAATATAACCATGGGTATGCATCACATGCCACAAAGTGAAAGCGTTCACACAATCAGATAACTCTACCTATGTCACATAATTACATCAATTGCACATCATCTACATATTTGTTTTTCATTGTAAAGCTGTGTGTGAGGGTGCTGATACCATATCTGGACAGATTAGAAATGAGTTGGCTGTGGTTCATGCAGAACAGTTGCTGACACAAATGCTGACAGTCACAAAATGCTGCTGGGCACCACCTCAATATTCATTGTGAACAGCAACAGAATAGTGCATACAATTAATTCACCATGGTTGCAACTAAATCTGAGCAAGTTATATGTGTGTGTATATAACAGCATCATAACACATGGATGAAACAAGATGCCTGTGTCCATGTAATCAGTATGACACTATACTGATGTATATCATAGAACATTTAATGATGATAGGTATACACATGCACACCTATGCCATACTACAAGTGTCACTGTGATGGTTGAATGATAACTGCATAGAATGCTGGCATACTCCACAACAAAAAGACATGCCCTTCTATGGCAACAATATACATAGCATCATCCCATCTTAACAGTTCTCAGCAGGCATATTAATATAGCTGTTATGTAAGGAACATATAATCAAATGGCAGCAGTGGCTATTGATACATTACCTGAAATAACAAATTGGAATGCACTCTTGTATGGCTACCATACATCCACAACTCAACATAGCACATGTGGATGACAGCAACATTGACATGTGCAATGCTCATAGGGTCATAGGATATTACTAGGCCAACTTGCTGCATAACATAAAATTCTAGCCATTATGGCATTTAAGCAACAATTGCTACACCTATATAATGGAAGATAGTAAGGGTATTGTGTGTATGTGTTTGATTGCATTACATACTGTCTCTATCCATAAATGACTTGTGCAACACCCCATGACAGAATTAGTAATCACACATCCAGTGGTCTGGAGATGGCTTGCAGATGGTAATGGAAGGACTCTGCTTCATGATGTGTGTATGCATCTTTGATATGATGACATCCTCCAGTCTTCTCTAGAAAGGATATTATGCAGACAGAGGTGAAAAGGGGATACTGGATTCTTGGACCTATGTTAAAGGATCTATGAAGTAGAAGTCAAAAGAAAAGAGATTCAAAAGATGATACAATGACTATAATATACCACCAAATGCACACACAACAGTTGACTGAAGTCAGATTTGACCATTAAACCTGCATAGGTATAGAAGTCAGATTCAATACAATGTAAGACTAGCACCACCACATATGTCTGACTTTAACAGTGTCATGGTGCACTTTATAGAAGCTAATAGTATTATTGTATGCTGGGAAGAAGATGTTTGGAGGAGAGTCTGACACTGATGTGGAGTCACATCTTGGTGTAAACTTGTCTCCAAAATATTACTTGGATGAGCATACACAAAAGTTGATTGCTGTGAGATTAGAACCCCTAACTGTCTAGTTACAGAAGCAGAGGAACACAATACTTAGGACTAGCACCACAGCAAAAGTTTGACTTAAATAGTGTCAGAGTGCAATTTATAGTGGAAGACATCATCAGTGTGTAAGCCTGGCTATCATAGTATCAGATGACACTTTATAGTATATTACATCATCAGTGTGTGTGTTGAGAAGATGATGTTAGGAACAGTGTCTCACATTCTGCTAAAATTGTCTCCACAATGACAAGTAACGGAACACAAACACACCCACACCCGCATAAGGTGATAGCAGTGAAATTTGAACCCCTACATACCTCTCTACAGAGCATGGTATTTAATGCAATTGTCCTGGCAAAAGTTTGACTTTTGTTGTATCAAACAACACTTTATAGCCGATGATATCATCAGTGTATGTTTGAAAGAATATATTGCAAGGCCTTTATAACATGGCTGTCTAGTCATTTAAAACTTTGTGCTCTCCCTGAGACTTGACTGCTGGCAGCAGGAGACAGACCTGTGCTCTTCTGACTATACACATACAAGTTGCTGCAGTGAGATTAAAACCCCTGTCTAATCAGACAGCACAGTACTTAATTCAAGAGCCACAGCACAAGTCTGAATTTTCTCTCTTGCAGATCACTTCATAGCAGATGACATCATTTTATGTTTGGAAGAAGATGCATGAATTGGCTGTAGTTTTGCATGACTTTAACATTTTTTTTCTCCATGAGACTTAATTGCTGACAACAGGACACACATTCATGCTCTTCTGACTATGAAGACACATACTTACACATGCAGACACACAAATATTTGGCTGTGGTGCTAATTGAACCCCTACCAAATTATTTATTTCTCATCTGCAGAACACAGTAGTTGATATCTGAGCCATCACTGAAGTCTGCTTTTACCTTGTCATAGTGGTCTTTATAGAATATGACACCACCATCATTATATATTGCAGGTAATATATACTTTTATGAGACTGGTATACAATGTGTAGTCTTTGGATTTCCTGCTTTGCTTGCAATGTGCAGATATACTTTAAGACAGCTTCTTAAACTATATGCAATAAGCTGTCATGAATGCCTGCTGAAGAAATGAGACATACATAATACACATTTCACATTATGTTGTGTACATTACACACATCGTCACACACACATTTTGTGAACAGCATAGAGGCAGGTTTTGATGTATGTGTGTTCATATTGTGATGAATTTATGTCCACAGTAAGATGTGTATAAGACAATCTCAATACATGTTGTCAGTATAAAGTTTTAAGTAATGTACCAATACAGTTGTTTTATTAATTTTTATAGTGTAGTTCACATTAGGCATATTACTGACACATCCATTTTCAAGTGCATGGTTACAGGGTATACATAAGTCTGAGTAAATATGAGTTCTGTCAATAAGAATTCCCTTCTCTTTTGTTGTATTTGTAAGTGCCTTTTTATGGGATGAAGAATAACTGGGCAATAAGCATAGTAATAAATATCAAACACTTCTTAACATTGCTTGCCACTGAACAACTGGTTTGCAAAATGATGACAAAGTGGTTGCACATGTAAGATTCACATTTAATGAATAAAACTTATACTTAAGAATTATTTATGCATATATGACCTGGCTGAAAAATCTGACAGATCCTATTATGCCCATACTGTTTGTATTGGAAATGTTGTGTCAGAACTTTTATGACATTAGACATTGATGCTATTGCTTTTCCTATGTGCATGGAGTTAAGTGGTGAGCAAATGTGGTTCTCTGCTTAAATGGGAAAATAGTAATATTTCTATTGGTTCACCTTCCTTTCTACAAACATGCTACGTGGCATAGCAGGGCTGTCAGCACTTTGTATAGTACTGACTGTAAAAAATACACCTGCTGCCAAGCTTTACCTGTGGTAGCAGGTGTAAGAGCAGTGAGCTCATACTCAGAGCACAAATGACACAGGGGTTGACTTCAGCTCAGTTTACTTGTTTTGCACATGGTGTCAGGATGGCTTTACATTAGTACATATGATAATTCCTATAAATGTGAGAAGGAATGACTACGAAGTACTATATAAAATAAAAATCATTCAAGTGATTTATGTCAAAACTCCACAGAGGGATTTGAAATTTTCTACATTCAGCAGTCTAAATAACTGTCAGAGTACATGTTTCAAAGTACTGCCTTTACTTTGCTTTAACTCTGTGTTCCTTTAATGCAGTTAGTTTAAGCAGCATTGTGCAGAGATAACCAGACTAGATGGTGAAAACTCACCAGTTTTTGCCATAGGACATGAGCTATTCACCATCATTTGGCATTGGTGCATGATGCAAAATTCTGTGCACATGCAGAGGTCAAAAAGTGAAGGCTTTATTAGGGGACATTTTTTGCCATGTGTGTGTTGTGTGATCTCATCTTTGACCAAAATAAAGGAGTGAAAATGGGGTAAACATGAAAGTGTTAAAATGGGGAGCAAGCAAAGGGAAGAACAAAGGGGAAGCAATAAAAGAATTTGCAGAAGGGAATTAGGAATGAAACATAACTATCTACTTCTTCAACAGTATAATATGAACATGCATATTAAGTTGATTGAATCTGGACTGTCACCACAACAAAGATGGGTGACAACAATGTGATCATGTTGCATATCCAATTGGAGCAAATCAAATGCTTTGAGAAGACACATGTGCAAAGTGGAGAGCTATGTATGGGACAACATTTTTTGTGGGACAGTTGCCCAATTTTTTTGGTTTTATTCCAAAAAGAAAGGAATGTTGGGGAATGGCTGTAGGAATGTCTGGGTCAGGTAGGTGGGATAGGTGAGGAAGCAGGTGAACACAAACAGGGCAAACAAGACAGACACAGGTATGGTGAGGGACACAAAACGTTGGGGTACACCATGATTGAGGATAGGAAGGGGACATCAGAGGCACATGCCCTTCAAACATGGGGATAGCAAGAATCTAGTCCTCAACCTCAGAACTGTCATCACTGTCCCCTTCACAAGCTTCCTGTTGGATTGCTTGATGTCTTTTTCCAAATTCCAGCAAGCAATGTCTGCAGATGGCATGCATCAATGCTACTTTTAAGACCTCACACATCATGCCTGGCAGCTCATGGTAGGTGATAAAATCCCAACCTCCTCCAATACTCAGAGAGGGTACCACTGCACCAGCTGATGGGGTAATGCCACCTGATGATGATCGGCCAGGTAGTGCATGGGCTGCAGAGGCAGTACTGCCAGGTTGTATCTCATATGAGCTGGGCATTGGTAAAGGGTAGGGTAAAAGAAAAAAAAAAAAAAGGGCAATTAGAAACATTATATGTCACGTAGTAATTTAGTACAAATGCTGAACATGCAGTTTGTTGAACTGTTCTTACTAAGATAGCATTACAGTAGGGATCAGAAAAGTTGCCCTTTCCCCACTGTAGTGCAATCTCAGAGTTGATATATATAATTTGCAGGGGTGTGGTGGACACAGCTCCCCACATGAGGGGAGTTTGATGAACATCATTTCCGTTAAAGTAATGGTTCAAAACTATCATATGTAGACCCTTCAGAGGCACATGCCCATCAAGCATGGGGACCATGAGAATCTAGTCCTCATCCTCAGAACTTTCTTTGCTGTCCACTTCCTTGGCTTCCTGGTGGATTACCTGAACTGCTCAGAGTTTGGTAATCTTAGTCAGAGGTCTGGAGTGAATCTGAGAAGACATTTTAGTCATCCAAAGAAATCTTCTAAAAATAAGCATAATTTAAGACTGTATTGCACTTTGTGAACTGTATTTTATTGAACTACTTCTTCATTTTTTTTGCTGCTGTGACTACTCGAGTTTTAAGGTTTTTTGCTACTGTGACTGCTTCATTCTGCACTTTGTATCATTGCTACTTCTGCCTTGAATAGCATAGGCTAGATTCAGACTTGCTGAATCTAGACTGTTTGGTATCACTTGAGCACTAAACCAGTCATCTTACATTAACAGGCCCTCCATTCCCCCTTGTGACAGAAGTGTGTATCTCAGGACCCATCTAATTTGGGGATTGCTGGAATAAGGCTTGGTGTAGGGCTTTTCTATTGGTAGTTTGTGTTAAATCTGTTTATATTTGCTTGTATTTAAGCCTCACATTTGCACAAAGCTGTGCACCATGCAACGGGGGATAACAGCCCCTGTATAGATGCAAATGCCAAGTACAACTGTTTCCCTAGAAAACAGTCAGTGGAACACTCCCAGGCTTCCCTGCTGCACTGTGGGCAACTCAGCTGACCACTGAGCAGCACTGCCACACTTTTTAATCCCTTTTGCCTCAATAAAATAAGTCCCCTTGCTAACCCTAGAGCAAAAGCTGGTCTAACTTGCCCTCCCCATAACAGTAATTATGGTTTAATCTGCTAAAATGGACAGTCAGATTCCCAAAATTTCTCCAACCAACCTGATTGACTTGGGCAGCCTGACGCAAACTAGTAATTGCCTCATGTATACTGACCATCTTTTGCTCCTACAGCAACAAATACAGTATGTGAGAGCTGTAACTATACTATGAAACTGGAATCATTCCTCTCATGTAACAGTAAACAAGACAATGAACAGGTTGTCAGTGCACTCATACCTCTCCTCTCATACAAGATAAAGTCATGACACATAAACCCACATATGCAGAGGTACTCACTAAGAGCCTACCAAAAGACGAGAGACCTCCCAAGTGTAAACAACTCACAAATACTAGAGCATGACCAAAATCTACTACATATAACAACACACATACTAGTGTCTCAGTTAATAAACTCCTAAGGCAGAACACTTCAAAACTAAATGTACTGGTCATAGGAGATTCCATAGTGAGACTCACAGATGTCCCCCTCACCAGGCTAGACAAGGAAACTGTCATGGCCAGGTGCCTGTCAGGTGCCAGGATCCATCAAATCACACACGCACTCAAGTCACTCACCAGCAATTACTGTTATGACTCTGCCATTGCACATGGAGTGAATGACTTGAGACATACTTCCTTGGAGTATATGGAGAGAGACATGACTGAAATCTCAGATTATGTGTCCCAGACAGGTATGTCCCCAGCCCTAAACAGCATTCTATCTTTACCCAGGATGATGCCACAGTATAAACAAAAAATAATTGACTTCAACAATTAGCTTAACTTCTGGTGTCAATCCAGGGGTATCCAGTATCTGTCAGCCTGGGAAGACATGGTCAACAGACTATGCTGCTTTGCCAGAGATGGTCTTCACCTGTCTTCCCTAGGCTTTTGAATATTGGCCAAGATGCTTGCCTCCCTCATAGCACCTTTCTTATGGAGTACCAAAACAACAAAACTTCTCATGTGAAAAAAAAAATCCACTATGGACAAACAGATTAATTTGTTTAATGCTACAAATCTAAACTGGAGATTGCACTTCCTGCAAGCTCTTCTCACCTTGGAGGATGCTAACATCTGTGCAACCACCAAAACTTGGTCCAGGGTCACAGAGGGCACCCTGACCATGCAAGACTACAATGTATTCCACACGTTCAGACCTTAAAACGAGCATGAAAGAACCAAAGGTGGAGGTGTATCCATTTTCATTAAATCCAACTTTAAATTAAATACAACTCAAGACTCGTTAAACAGTACCACTCTCTTGAGCTACTCCAGGTCCAAATAACTATAGGTAAAACAACCTACCACATCATTGCTAGCTAGAGGTCCCACATCATGAACCATGAGAAGCACACCACCTACCTGTACTTGCTTGAGTCACTCACTATACAGCCAAACACATTGATGATGGAAGATTTCAACTAACCTTCTATCAAGTGGGTGACATACACTAGCACAAGCTCACTTCTCTGAGATTCCTGGACTTTGTTAATACAAATGCTCTGGAATAGTTAGTCTATACCCCCACAAGAGGCTCAAATGTTCTGAACTTAGTACTCACCAATATGGGAGTTTCTGCACAACCCCTGTGTTCTGTCCTCCCTATTAAGGTCAAACCATAGACCTGTCTTATTCAAAGTAACAATCAATACTGACACCTCCACAGGAGCAATAAAAATGAGAAGCTTCTCCAAAACAAACTATAGCCTACTATGAGAGTGTTTGAAAAGTTTCAAACCAGCTGCTAGCACAGCCAAGAATGACTCCTATGCAGAGGAATATACAAACACCCTGTATGACCACATAAACAACTGTATTGACTCTACTGTACCTGACAGGATCAAAACCAAGTCCTTCCATAAAAACAAGTCATGCTGGTTGACCTCAAGTATAAACAGGTTATATAACAAAAGTAAGACACTGATATCTAAGAACAAGAGCCGACTTAGTCAGCAGAGAAGGAATATCCTCCACAGCTTGAACAAGAGAATCAGATATCTGGTAAAGTCCTCTAAAGCTAGTTAAGAGGCTAAATAAGCTTCCCTAGCTAAAGACAGTCATATGGCATTCTTTAGCTATGTCCAAAATCTAAAAGGCTATATGCCGAACTCATAGTGGACAGTACCACTCACACTCACCCTGAAGAAATTGCCAACCTATTAGTTGACAGATTTGGTGCAAACTTCTCCCCCTGTCCCCACCATCCTACCCCAAATCATACCTGACACCTGTTCTCATATCTGTACTCTCTAAGGCCAAAAACACAGCCTCTTTGGGACAATATAACATCCAGTCTGCTCATTAAACAACCTAAAACATGACCTAGCAGGTCCACCTGTCAGTCTCTTTAACCATAGTCTGAGCACTGGCTTTGTTCCAGCAGAGTGGAGAACAACAACTGTAATCCCCTTGTACAAAGGGGGTCAATCAACCAACCCTAGGAACTATAGACCCATAAGCCTAACTAACCTTATCTGCAAGGCTATGGAAAGAATCATCATGGACCTTATCAACAAGAACATAGGCAACAAACTCTCAAACCAACTCAATTTGCCTTCTTTAGGGGTAGATCATGCTTAATAAACTTGGTGGAATTCAAGAATGTTACCAAAGCCCTGGATGAAGGCAGTGTGGTACATACAGCCTATCTTGATTCAGCCAAGGCTTTTAACACAATTCCCCCATTCAGGTACTATCAAGAAACTCTCCCAGCTGGGTATTAACCTATATCTCACTAGATGGATAGCCAACTAGCTCACAGACAGAACCCATTCTGTCAAAGTTGTGGATTCCACATCTACCTGTGGAACAGTTACCAGTGGTGTGCCCCAAGGTTCTGCGCTGGGCCCTCTACTGTTTGGAATCTATTATTTGGATGTCTAGGTGAAAGTAGATGGCCTGTGGCTTACCAAGTTTACAGATGACTGCAAACATGGAGCAATCATCAAGTCCCCTAAAGATATTAGCATATTACAGGAGGGGTCAACACAAACAAAGGATTGGTGCCAAAGACATGGTCTAAAACTAAATGCAACAAAGTGTATCATTGTCCCCTTTGGCAAAGAGGTAGCCCCTACAAATTACAATATAGGTAGTACCCCCTAAGGTAGAATCCAGTGGTACGTGACTTAGGAACACAAGTTGATAGCAGTCCAAACTTAAATTAAAATTAAAAACAGTGGAAAGGAAAGCCATTTACATTGCTCACCTCATAATGGCATCACATCAAAGACCAAGGATGCTATAACTTCTCTATACTACACCCTCATCAGACCACTAATTGAGTAAAATGCTCCCTTTTACATTTACCTCACCAGATGCCTGCAGCAGCTGGAGAGACCACAGATGTTCCTGACCAAGAGAATTCAGGGACTCCAAAACATGACCTGCATGGAAAGTCTGAAAGCTCTGTCACTGTACTCTGTGTTCTACAGTTTGCTGAAAGACAACCCTTACCTGGCCTACAGAGCAGTCTCTGACCCTGCCTTAATGGAAATGTTGCACGTCTGCAAATCAAAGGGGACAAGAGTCACTCACTCCAGAGAACTCAACCTAGCCTGTGACTTAAACAAAACATGCTGGAGAGATAGATATGTCCCCCAGAGACTGCCACTACTCTGGAATAAACTCCTAATTCATGTTAAGCAGAGCTTCTTCTCAATGACCCTATTTAAGCACAACTTGGACAACTGGATGGGAAACTATAAATTCACCCCTAGGGTGCCAACTATATCTCTCATGGGCATGGGCAGCTGGTACTAATCATAGATTTGCTCTGTAAACAATAAAGCTATCTAACAATAATGGTCAATTAGGGATGACGGGTATTACATGGCTAGGCTTGTAAAGCCACTACGGTCATTACCCCAGTAACCTTATATGAAACTATGAATCTGTGTTTGTTTTTTTTCTGCGTTCCCACAAGCAACTTCTCCAGATGGCTGAGGCGTGCACCAATGTTACTTTCTAAGATCTTATGCACCGTGCCTGGCAGCTCCTAGTGGGTGACACAATTTCTACCTCCACCAATATTCCTGGAAAGTACCAGTGCACCAGCTGCTAGGGCACTGCTGCCTGATGTTGAGGACCCAGATAGTGCAGGGGATGCAGAGGCAGTATTAGCAGGATGCATCCCAGATGTGTTGGGTGTTGGTGTGGCCATAACTCTCAACCTCTTAGTTGGTACCATCTTTCCCTGCTCCAGCAATGTCTGCACAGGTCATCTAACAACAATTAAAGTGTTTTCCCACCAAAATGTAATATTGCATTTTATGGCCAGTGCACAAACCTGCACAACCATGCCAATTGTGTTTACATACTGGTATGTGGAGAGCAACATTCTCTAACAGAGAGGAAGGCAGTTTATTAAATAGGAAGGGTAATATGATGGTTGGCATTAATTAATGGATAGTCTGCTGCTATACCTGTTAAATGGTTTTACTTTTAAGACATGAATTTGGGTGGATAAATTTTATGATGTGACATATTTTGTGGGGTCTTACACACTGACAAAAGTAATTTGTGCAATGTGAATTCAAACCTATGTAAAATAGAGAATACATATACTTCCACATATGTGTTTTTTTCCTCATTGCCACAGAAGAAGCATTATTATGCATAATCATCAATTATATAGACACATTAAAGAGTGTGTGGTGCTAAACTTCAATTAGCCATGTATGTGTGTGACCTGACAAGTTCCTGGTTTATGCATTTGCATGTGTGATGCAAGAGTAATGTGTGACAATAAACTGGAAATGCATATTCTTGTATTACTTTCAGAATAGATTTCTGAGTTTTGGGTCAGGCCACACAATATATTCTGTTTTATAGCTATACTTGTGTTATGTGAGTTGTGTAGATGACTGTCAGTAAAGTATGCAGTCCATCACAGGGGAGAAAAAAATAATTACAGAAATATAATTGTCAGGATATCCCCAGTTAGATATATAATGTATATGATATCAATTGATATACATAGTTGTTATATATAATTATTTTCATACTGTTATGTATATGGTTATTTTTTAGATAAATTACAGTGGAACAGCATTAATCAAAATTGGAGTGTGCTGGATCAGAACCCTGGCTCTCCTATGTTGTGGCCATGAACTTACACCTAGTGCCCCAGGGAAAGTTCTGCAGCAGGTATATTTTTTACATTCAGAACTGTCCAGAGTGCTGACCACCACATGACACTTAATATGTTTGCATGCAGGAAGGCAAAACAAGTAGCAATGCTTCATTTTAGCAAGATACAATGTTTCTTTATTTCTGCTGGTGTTGTATATGAGTACTGACCACCACATAATACTGCTTAGCATGTTTGCATGAAGGAAGGCAAAATAAGTAACAATGTTTCTTTTTTGCAAGTAAGAATGTATCTTTTTGTCTGTAGCAGTAAGCCATGTTTGCACATAGGTGAGCAGTGAGCAAATGAGACAGGAAAAGGTGAAAATACATTTCCTTTGTAAAAACTGGTTAGTATCATTTATACTTAAAAAATAATGTTGGAGTTAAACCATGGTCTAACTGTCTTAGGTGCTGTGTGCCTCAGTGTCTTTACAAGGTGTGCTATACACACATTGGATTCACAGGTGTAATTTGTGCTGTCCATATCATCCAAGCTGCTGTCTGCCATACAATGGCAGTAAGAAGGATTGCATTTCTTAAGACAACTGACACTACATTTTAAATACTTATATGTTTCATCATGTATTTGCTAAGCTACACACCACACAAATATTAATATTTAAAAAAAATAACATTTAACACATATTGAAGAATTTTACACAGCTCTGAATTTAAACTATCATACTAATAAAACTACAAAACACAGTTGGAGTATGTTATCACTCCTTGCCATAGACAACTTTGTAGCAGGAAAGCAAATAATGTGCATACAAGCAAGTCCCATTTCCTCTACAGTATTAACAGGGCATTCACTTGTACATTTTCAGTTGGTTGTACATGTGCGGCTTACATATTTAGTACAATGAGTCATCACATGGCCATTTATGAATATCTTTGCACAAATGCAGCTCTGTCTTCTCTTTGTATTGTGTTTATTCTTACCTTACCTCTGCTGCAATGTCAGACATGCATTCTATACTGCATTTTGTATCATTCTCCTTCAACTGTATGATAAAAAGTACATGACGGTGAAAAACATTTATCAGAACAGGCAGGAGAGTTTATCTACTACTGAACATAATGATAAATGTGTACTGTTTAGTTCCATTCAAAAGCTTGCTAAAGCTACTCCTACACTTTGTGAGAGCATCTTGAGTGATACACCCACTACAGGTAAGGTAGACTGAATTGCTGTTGTGTCTTCCTTTTCTCTCCCACTAATCATTAACAGTTACAAGCCATTAGCAACTAACTATGTTGCAGAGCTTAAACTATGTTTACATCTGCTATACAAAGTCAAACGTTTGGTATTCAGCAAATCTAATGAGTTTACATCTCATTTACATATTCACCATGCTCAGAGGCCTGAATCTACACTATAAAAAGGTAACTGTATAGGTAGGGAATTAAAGGTAAGGAGATTTGTATATTTGGACAAAACAGAAGATGTCTATTCAGTTGAAGATGATTTATCTGCAGTTAAGGTTTCTAATTTTGCTAAGATATGTTTGTATTATTCAGGTACAGTCTAGATTTGGTAACATGTTATAAATCAATTTATATATCCAAATGGAACTTTTATCTGTATGCACTTCTTATGCTTCACTGTTGGCATAGACATTTTACCAGACATTTACATTTGCCAAAACTAAAATTGGTACCCAGGTAAAGGTCAAGCCAAAATGCAAGAAAAATGTATAAGAGTTCCAAAATGTATGTGACACACCATGGCTGAAATAATAAAATAACAGCTTTAATAAAACTAATAAAATGTATATGGTGATCACTTTTGTGGTACTAGACACCGCTTCTTCAGACCAGTAAAAATACAAAAATGTAACACACATACTTTTAAAATCAGAGGCAGCCAATCAGTTACAAATAATCAAATGAGGAAAATCATTCTCATCCAATCAAAACACTCAAAAAGTGCACAAATCAAACCACAGATCAACGCCACATAGCCAATCAAAGTCATTAGCTATGTGCACAGCACAAATCATAGTACAGACTGAGCCATATTGGCCAATCAACCTAAAACAGGAAGTGTTGCTTCATGGAAGCTAACCTATCAAATAACTATCTATGAAGACAAATCAAGATGCAGATCTAAACTCTAGCAGCCAATCAAATACAACAGGAAGAAATGCTTTCATACATAGCAAACTATAATCATGTAGACAAATAGTAAACTTAGTGTCTCATACCATGAGTCTTTAGTACAGGTTTGACAGATTGAGCTTCATTTAAACCAGGAAAGATGTCAGCACATGATCCATTTAAGTTCAGCACACTCAGTCCTATTGCTTATATCACTGCTCCATAAATTTAAGTGAACAACCTCTAGAACTAAAAATCTAAAAAATATGATCAACTCCATGGTCATTTGCATGCCTTGCAAAAGGGATTTTGCTGCAACTTTTATGTATATCATTAATGTGTTATAAAATCTTGTCTTTAAAGGGGTGATTTGTCTTCCATGCGTAAAAGCATTTACAAGCCTGGCACTTTGCATAATAGACAAAATTGCTTGCTCTACAATCAGCATAAAATTTCAAAAACACTTTATATTTTGTTGGTGTATGTAGAAAAGAACTGCCAACCCAAATGTGGCTGCATGCACTGTAAGATCTAGAAGGAAACGTGCCTTCAAGAACATATTGGGCTACTTCAGTGTCAAAATGCCTGTAGCATAATTGTTGTTTCAATGAAACATTACTGTTAAAAAAAAAACATGGGTCTGTGAGATGAACCATCTACAGATTACTTGTTTGCATCAGAGACATAGGTGCCAAAGCAGGGATGAATTTCCAGTTTCCCATCCAATTGTCCAAGTTGCACTTGAATTGCATTAGGGAGGAACTCTGCTTCATGTGGAGAGGTGCAGCTGTCAGCACTTTGGATAGTACTGTGTGTAGGAAACACACCTGCTTGTTATCTTACTCTGTTTCAGTAGGTGTAAGTCCATTGAGATATTTCTTTTGAGGCCAGATGATACAGGGTTCAAATCCAGCTGTATATAATCATTTTAAATATGTATTCATAATGGAAAGAAATAATTCTGTGTGTTTCCTTACAGCAGCTAGTTTAAGCAGCATTGGCTGGTGGTAACCACATCATGCCATAGGATATGAAGAGACATTCACTGTTACTTGGCATTGGTTCACAATGCCAAATTCAGCACAAACGTACAGGGCAAAAAGTGAAGGGATCAGTAGAGGGTTTTCTATTTATATGTGTGGTATAGGATTCTATTTTTGACTAGATTAAAATGGGGTAGATAGGAAATTAGTGAAATGGGGCAAGCAGGGAGAAGAACAAAGGAAACACAATACATGAATGTGCAGGGGAGAGGTAAGAAAAACCATAGCTACCCAATTCTTCAACAGTGTAAAATGAAAATATGTACAGAATGTTGGCTGATTTTGGACTGTCACCTCAACAAAGAAAGGTGACAACAATGAAATCATGTTGTATGATCAAATGGATAGAATAAAGTGTGTTGAGAAGACACATATGCAAAGTAGAGAGCTATGTATGGGCCGATGTTTTTTGTTGAGACGTGCCCATTAATGATTTTTTATTTTGGTAAGAGAGGAATGTTGGGTAAGAGACATAGGTATTTCTGGGTCAGGTAAGTAGGTTAGGTGAAGAAGTGGATGCAGACAAACAGGACAAACAAAACAAGAAACAGGGATTGTGAGGGACACAACAGGTTGGGGACCTCATGATTATGGATAGAGAGGGGACATCGAATACCTATGCCTGTCAAACATGGGGACAGTGAGAATCTAGTCCTCACCTGCAGAATTGTCATCACTGTCCCCTTACTCTGCTGACTATTGGAGTTCTTGATATCTTTGTTTATGCACCATAATAGAGAACATCCTCTCCATCTACTGGAGGCATGCACCAGTTGTGTTGCCCATGACCTCACATACCAAGCCTTGCATCTCCTGGTAGATGACAAAAAACCCACTACTCCAGAAGGGTACTACTGCACAAGCTGCTGGGGTAATGCTACCTAAGGAGGAGGGTCCAGACAGTGCAGGGGCAGCAGAGGCAGTATTGCCAGGTTGGATCCCAGATGTGCTGGGTGTCAGTGCAGGAGTTGGCGGAGCGGGAGGAGGCTGACCCACAATGGCTGTCCTACCTCCATGTGCTGTAAGGTATCTTGTGAGTTGTCACAAATCAATGACCTCAAGACATTGTGACCACACGGATCTACTTTTATACCTCAACACCCACAACACTGAACGTTATTTTCCCGAAACAAAAATAACATATACTGAAAATCCCAACAGGCCGATTTTTCTTAGGGCAAGTAAACACTTGCCCAAAACTTAACATAACCACACTGCACTACATAAAAACCCACCTAGGTCGGGGGCTACGCCCCACACACAACCCCCAACTATATAGACCAAACTCCAGAATAGCACTACAGTGGAGAAAAGGGTATATTTCCCCTACTTTTGGCAAGTGTTTATTTGCCGTGGGAAAAATCATCCCTTTGGGATTTTCAGTATTTGTTATTTTTGTCTTGGGAAAATAACATTTTAAAAGTAGATCCAGCCACACATATAAAAATAAAAAAGTTATATAAGTTTTGGGGTAAGAAAAAAAGGCAGATAATTAGCACCATCATAAATGTGACATACAATAAATTAGTACAATATAAAGAATTTATTTCTACATTTATATTTAAGTATACTTTTTAACACCTACAAACTATAACTAATGATTGCTCCAAGTAATCCTTACAATATGCATATACTGCACATATGCTTGATCAAATAATACATATTAAGTTAACAGTATAGCATGTACGGCACTTCTGTTGAAATTATTAAGTAATATTTTTAAATGATTTTACTATGTATTTCTTACTTGTGATATTTGAACCTACAATGTCTGACTACAGTATTACAATTCACTCTTACAGTTGGCTTGTGCTGCAGACTGAAGCATGCATGCATGCTTGATTTTACAGTTAAGATATGCATGCTTAATTTGGTATTACTGTACAGAAGAACAATACTTTAGATAAAATAATAGTTATGTTGTGCTGCATACATACCCCTTGCTTCCTTTAGTCTTTCTAAATACTTAGAATGGGCTTCCTGTTCACCGTTATTTCCTGGTTGACTGTCAAATGAAAAGGAAAGAACAAGAGAAGACCATTATGCATACCATTTTTGCCTATATAAAGCTTTCTATCTAATTTAAATTCTTTTTATCTGTATGCTTACACAACTGTGGGATGTCGGCAGTCCAAAACTCATCCAGCCATTGGTTGAATGTATCCTACTTGCAACTTTTTAGATCATTAAAGTGATTCTTACACTGTTCTCCAATAAGTGGAATGCCAGTTGCACTGGAGACATCCTTGGCCAGATTTTTTCAATTTACAGATGTGTATGGAGACCCTGTATAATTCTCCTGCAGCAAGCACCAGCTGTGGCACTTTACAAGGAGTCCAGTAAAAATTCTGGACTCCTTCACATCCCACCTTTGAGCTCTAAATTAGGCACCTTTCTTCTACCACCAGACATATCAGCTCAGGGGAAAACAGCTATAGTAAAGTGTGTTTTCCCCCAATTCATGCTATTACATTTAATTCTAGTGCACAAGCCTGAACAACCATTCAAACTGAATTTTCACGGTGTTAAGCAGAGACCAACAATGCCAAACAATGATGAAAGTTGATGAACTAAGAATGGTAATGTGACAATTGGAGTCAGTTTTTGGTTTGGATGTTGCAGTGCCTGTTAGCTGATTTAACTTTTCAGACATGTTGTTGTCTTTCAGCTTTTCCCAGTTAGGGGTCGCCACAGCAGAACTCGGGTCCACTAATGATTGGCAGTAGATTTTCACGAATGCTGAGGTGCCAGCTCGACTTTCAACCTTCAACGAAGGCATGCCCATTTATGCATGTCTTTCAAATGCCCACCCAACCGCGGGGAGGACATGCAGACTCCACACAGAAGGCACTCCCTGCACTCCAGCCGAGAATCGAACAGAAGAACCTCTTGCTGTGAGGCAACAATGCTACTGCGGCATCACAGCGGAATAACTTTGCAAACATATATTGGGGATATAAATTATATGACCTGACACTTTTTTGTGCGGCTTTAGACATTGATTAATTCATACACTGTGGGATTCAAACTTATGCAACACAGACAAAACCTCTTCTTCCACTTAGGTGATTTTTCTATCCTTGCCACAGGAGAAATGTGTGGCAGACATGCTCCTTAATTATATATAAATACAAATGACAGAGTGAGGGGTTAACCATACATGTGGGTGACCTGACAAGGTCCTGGTTTAAACATTCGTATGTGTATGAGTATCAGTATCAGTTGAAGTCTGAAGTCCATCCAAAGCCAGAAAAGACAATTATAATTACAGAAACATAATTGTCAGCATGCCCCCAGTCACACATTAATTCATATGAGCTCCAGTGCTATACATACTTATTGTTATTTATATATGTTTACATTGTTTTAAATTTTTAACAGTGAGTAGACAAGCATTACTCTGGCTCTGTAATTGTGAAATTGCACAACCATAATTGTACTGATACCCACAGATACACATGTAATATATCTCTGACGTCCTGTGTATGTGCATTGCAAATGCTATAGATACCTTTTTTTATGTGTAAGTATTTTTATACTGTTAATTTTTATATAAAGTAAAGTGGAACTTGAGTAAAAAAAGTTTAGGCTTAGCCAGATTAAAACCCAGGCTAACCATTATTATAGCCATTAACATACAACTGCCGCCACAGGACCAACTACACAACAGCTGTATATTTTCATATTCATTTGTATGTGTGCTGACTGCCATGCAATGCCACTTAGCATATTTGCGCTGTGGCAAACCATACAGGATACTATAAATCCATTTTGAAATTATCTACTGTCTGATTCCTGTCAGCAGGTATTCTAAACCTGCAGGTGTTGTGGAAAATTGTTGACCATCATGCCATGCCACTTAGCATGTTTGCTCAATGGTAAGCAAAAAATGCAACAATTAACCCATTTTAAAATTGACTGTTGTTTGCTTCCTGTCTGAAGGTATTCTGTCTGCTTCTTGTGTGGCCTATTAGACTGTGTTTGCATGAAGGTAAATGATGCACAAATGTAACAGGCAAAACTCACCTTGTTTTATCCTTCTAAGCAGAGGTTATTAGGTTTCATCCTTAAAATACAAGTGTGGGATTTGAACCATGATCTAGAAATAGCATATTTATTTATGTGTGATGCATTATGTTTAACAGGTGTGCTACACACACACACACACACACACACACACACACACACACACACACACACACTCTCTTAATTCACTGGGGTAATTTATGTAGTCTTACAGGGGTAATTTATGTAGTCTTTGTCAAAAAAGTATATTATATGACATTTATTTGATCCATCCATTTCATCATGTTTGCACTACGCTGCATGCCAAGCAAATAATAATACAAAAAAATAAACATGTAAACAAGATTACAAAATAAATTATAGCACACATTGAAGATTTTTACAGAAGTCTGGATTTTAACCATCATACCAATAAACCTAAAAAACACAGTAAGGGTGTCTTATCCCCTTCTGCATATAAGCATGTCCCATTTCATACACAGTATTAACAAGACATATAGCACTTGTACATTCTCAGTTGTTTGCACATGTATTAATTACATATTTAGTGCAATGACTGATCACACAACCATTTATGAGTATTGTTTGCAGCAATGCAACTATGTCTTCTCTTTCCATTGTGTTCATTCTTCTCTTATCTGAGCAGTAATCTCAGACATGCAGTCTGTAAGGCATTTGTATCATTGTCCTTAAAATGTATGAGAATATTAAATGACAATAATATACAGTTTTCAACAAAGGCAAGTGAGTTTGCATATTAGTGAACAAAAACTGAGAAATGTATGCTGCTCACTTCCATTAAAACATTGATACAATTACTTCTACACTTTGTAGTGTATCCTGGCTGACATACCCACTGCAGGTAAGGGAGTCTGAATTGTTGTGTATTGCTTTTCCCTCCCACTAAACATTCAAAGTTGCAATCCATTAGCAACAAACACTGAGGTACTGCCTACACTATGTTTACATCAGCTACACAAATCTAAACTTTTATGATGCAGCAAGTTTCATGTGTTTATATCTCATTTGCATCTTCACTGTGCTCGGAGGCATGAGTCTACACCATAATAAAGTGATCATGTAGCTAGGGAACTTGAAGGTGAGAGGACCTGTGTATTTGTGCAACACAGAGGATTGACATTTCTTTAGATTTATCTGCACATATGGCTTCTGATGTTGCTAATGTATGCTTGTATTTTTCAGGTACATGCTAGATGTATTCCCATATTACAAAGAAAACTGTTTTATATATATATATATATATATATATATATATATATATATATATATATATATATATATGAATTAGGGGATTAAACTGTTATCTGTATGTACTTTCCTATATTTTACTCTTGACATAGGCATTTTTGCTATGCATTGACTTTCACAGATAGACAGCCTTATTAACTATCATTACAAATGTTACTGTTAAAACTGGTTACCTTACATTCTTTCCTATCTTATTCCATGGTAATGTAAAGTACTATATTGTGAATGACACAGGGCTGTATTGCTTCTAAGATGGCCCATGGGCACTGCTAAGGGAGTGATGGGCACAGTGAGAGGTCTCCTTTGTGTTGTATATGTGCACACATTTTGTGAAAATTGTTTGGAAAGCATTTATAACAAGTGAATTATGTGTTATTCCTTGAATTATACAAACTGCCATTTTCCTGTACTTTTGGTGCTGAGGGACCCAAGTACTATTTAGGTGTTTCCACATCACAAGTTGGATTTCAAGAGTTTTGCTCTTGCAATTGTGTAGTCAACCTGGCATTTCTATGGGTGCACTGGGAAACTTTTATGTAATTAGTGGCAAGTTGTAGTATAGAATTCAGGAACTGATGTATGCTCCTGGATACTGATGCATGTGATATCCCCAGCATATGCCCTGTTGCCCTCTGAAATATTCCTGTAACTAAAACTCTAAGTGCCACACATACCTTAGTCACCACAGTTATTGTTTCTCCTTAGTTTGCTCATGCTCTCAGTTATGGACAAAAGAGAATGTATAGTTCCTGTAGTGTGTCAATATCTACCTTGTAGCACTCAACAATTTCCACATCATGCAGACTGTGGTATGTTAACAGTGGTCTGAATATCCTGTTCCTTCTTGGCTCGGGTCTATTTGCAGCAGCAGCATAAGCTTGTGTCTGTTGCACATACATATGTATAGCAGCAACTGCAGCCTCTAACACTGTTTCCATGCACAGTACCTTCCATGGATGTATTCCAATAGGCTTTGGAATTTGCAGGGAAAACCTACACTTAGTCTACACAATTTTCTATAGCTTGTTGAATAGCTCCTACATCTTGAATTGGTTGATTAGCATACAATTCAGCCGCTTATGCTCTAATTAGCATGCCATGATGTTTACCATGTTTGCTCAGCTCTACATACCATGTATAGCATCTTGCTGAATACAAAATAGTGTGATGCCATGTGCGCACCAGGCCACGATGCACACACAGTCTTAGAGGACTGTGTAGGCTTTATTGAATCTGAATCAATGCATTTTGACTACGACATGGGAAAAGCAAAAAATAAAAAAAAACATACTGACCACTATAACTAAAATGTCATATGGATACTGAAATATTTTAACCAGTGCACCTAAGCTTTATTTTGTGTGTGTGTGGGTATATATATATATATATATATATATATATATATATATATATATATATATGTATATCTTTACTTTATAAGAGCAAGATTTAAAATAAGTCCTTATTTTTGGGCAATTGTTCCCACCACCATTATTTTTGGCTTTGTCAAATGTTCTTGCCCTAAAATGTTGAGATGTACGAATCCTAGCCAAACTCAGACCTTCACTGACTGTAGCAATGGCTAGTTAACAACAGCCTTGTACTCTGTACTTCAAAAAACAAAACCATGATGCTTTATACACCCTGTATACTGTAGTATTATCCTTGCAACAGTAATATTTTAGACCTGTATAACTCCAGCAATTTAAACTGCATCTTTCAAATATTTCAGAATCTAGTTCAATTGCCCGTCTTTCAGTCCCTCAAAGGTAAACCTAGTGTGAAAATTATCTTTCTCTTTTTCCAGGTAAACCATAAAAATCATCTTTTCTTTCATTTTTCTAAGATGTGCCATAGGAAAGGCATTCCTTCTCACTTTGCTTAAATGTTGTCTCCCCATCATTGCTTATGACTCTATATAGAACGCTTCTTCTTTACAAATCCTCTCCAGTGTTATCTGATGCTTCATCTCTAGCTACCCTCCCAAACAGCACCACTGGCTCACCTTGAAAAATGCAAAATGGCTCTGCATTCAGCAATGAGGAGACATCCTCATAGGTTATCTGCTCTTCAAACTTCTCTATCTCAAATCTTTTATATGCATGGCAACCACACTATATGAAAATACCTTATTTTATAACCTAAGGCACTATTCACAAGATAGCTCTCACTCTTACAACTCCTGTGACCAACCTTTGCTGCACAGACCATGCCTTTTCTTCCATTACTCCTCATTCTGAAAATCTCTCCCATCACACCAAAAAGCAATGTCTTCAAATTCAGAGAATAATTTAAAATGCACCTGCTAAAACAAGCCCAGTATGCCTGCTTTTTCACTGGCCATGTCACCTAACATCCACTGCAGCCTTCTTCACTTATCTGATCTCACTTTATTCCATCTCTTCTTTCTCACTAACTTGTGAATTCTGTTGTTATGTATATATTATGATTTTTGATTGCATCATCATTAATTGCATGCTGTAATGCTTATCATCTATTTTTTTTTATTTTTAAGCTTTAGTAATATTTTAATAACCTACATTTTTGAGCTATCTTTGAAATATTTTAACTAGGCAGGGCTTGAAATCGATCAGTTGTGATCAGTACTCTACTAAGCAACTACAAATAAAATAGATATCTAGGCAGATATCAAACACACACACCTATGTATGCATGCACATTGATGCATGTTTTAAATATATATATATATATATATATATATATATATATATATATATATATATATATACATATATACATACACACACACCATTTTATTCTACTGAAACAAAAAGCTTGATGTCTGCATCTAAAAGATGCACAAACTTATTTGCACCACTATTATTCCAGTGGGGAAAAATAAAAACAAAAGCAGTTTTCCAAATGAATCTGAGGTGTACATACACAAGTGTGCACATATTCTCATAAAAGTCAAAAACATCTTGACTACTGCATCTAAAGCTTTATTGTTTTGTGCAAGTGTGCATATGTGTGTGTGTGGTAAAGGTTAAAGCTGAAATTCTAAACTAATATTGTAGTAAAATGTAGAATAAAATACCATAAAATACATAATTAAGTTGCCTTGCACTACATTCAGCATGTGCATACATCTTTCAAAGGCATTTCACCCCTTTCTTCCATCTTCATCCAACATTATCCCTTCTCTTTAAAAAGCTTTTGTTTCTTGTATATTTAGTCTTCTGCCGTTATACACTTGAATTTTACCCATTGTTTTGTGAAATATTCCTTTTATTTCCATTAGTATGTTTTTTTTTCTGTTTTCTGAACATCCCACATTACCTCTATTACATCTGTTACTGCAGGTATCCTGTTCATCTTCTACCTTTTAGTTATTGCTTTCTTTCATAACACCCGGTAAAATGGAGATTAGGGCTTGCAGAGTTTCAGACCTTTGAATGTTACATACTCTTTTTAATAGGGTGGAGTTCATGAATGCCCACATGTTGCACTGAGCCTGTTTGACAGACAAACAGTGATGAGGAAGCTGTTTGCAATTCAGCAAACATCAGCACATGACATCACCACCTGCAAACCAAGGCCAAATAAGCAAATGTATGAATAAAGAGCTAAATTATATGCTAATGAAGCAAATTATAATGATTGAGTGATTCAGACATGTATGAAATGAGTGACTACATGTTGTGCTCACTTTTGCTCTGAATTCCAAGACATGCTGGAATACAGCCATGAGTAAACAGTAAAAACATTAGTGATTGCTTTAGCTATTATAAATCTGTATGTGCAACCGACTGTAATCCAAGGTGCAGATGCTGCTGCTTCTGCTGCTAGACCTTGACCTAAAAGGCATAGGAGGATGCTCAGACAAGATCTGACCTGCCATGAACTTCACAAAATAGAAATAATAGAGCATTTCAGGGTGGATGAGGATAGTATTGAATGGATATTGGACATCTGCCATTCTCACTTGAAGTCCAATGAATCATGGAGAACCCATTGCAGTGGAAACTATAGTATTATTAACATTATGTATACTAGCTACAGGAACTTTTCAGAGACCCACAGAGGACACAGCAGGAGGGGGTCTCACAGGTATCTGCCTTATCAATACTCCACTAATTTTTTAATGCAATGCTGCAACATGTGCAAAAGCATATCTGGTTTCCACATACCCCATAGAAAAGAGCTACCACCTTGCAATATTTCCATGTCATAGTACATTTTCTTGTGTTTCTTGGTACATAGACTGCACTACTTATGTAAAAGTCAGTCTCCTAACTTGAAGTAAGCCTAATAAGACAGTTTACCTCAATATACTGGATAGCATAGTTCTCTCTACTTCTATTTCTCTTTACCATCCGAAGCACTGTCACAAAATAGAATATGCTTTTGGCAGCTTAATCTCTGTAAAATTGTCTTAATAACCTCACCTTCTAAATGCATCTACATTGATTGGTTTTCTTGAGAATGCAATCCTCTGTGTGTGGGACCTGCTTCATTACACCCTCGCTCTACTTGGGTCCACTGCTCTATCTTATCCTACCCCTAATTCCCACCCCCACTGCAGCTACATTTAAACCAGACTATCTCCACCAACATTTCCTCCATGTTCAGTCTGTGCATAAAACCTTCTAACAACTTCACCTGCATGATCCTCTACTTGCACTCAACCTGCTATCTAGCTACCTTCTAGATCATTCTGTAAACAAAACCAAAGTACAACTTTTAGAGGCAATCACTTACATCTCACTGGTATATCACAAACACTCCTGTAAATCCTACACATAATACACCACACAACAATATAGCTACACCTAATCTCACTACTTGCTCGCTGCTCACCACACTTACACACATGACTATCAAACTTGATCTCTCCTAAGAGCAATGCACCCACCAACCCACTCCCCCATATTCCACTCACAACAGCACCTTCCTTTTTCATTTCATCACATATACATCCACCAAATCCTTTCAGTCCTTTAACTACAAATATATAGGCGCTAACTGGAAAACAATAACCTCCTACATATAAACAAATCTAAATCTAAATGAAATTCCTATTTCTATCATTCAGCTGCTCATCTGAAACTCAGTGGAGACATTCATCCAAACCCAGGCACTAATATCCTTCCCAGCCTAAATACCTCTAACTACAAACAACTCTGACACAATACTACTTAATGTTAATCTTAGAAGCATTTGCAATAAACTCCAAGAATTCCAAGCATGCCTAGCATTTTCTAACCCTGATATAGCCATAGTCACAGAAACCTGGGTAAAACCTCACATAAAAACAATGAAATATTATCTATGGATTATAACATTTGCAGGCTTGACAGAACAAATAAATGTTGTAACAATTACATAGAAAATCTCCCTAGAGCTTACCTTTACTCACATCTTTTCCACACATTTAACAAATGCAGAATACCTTATAGCACATCTCAAACTTAATAGAAAAGCCATCTGCACCACTGGACTTTACATCCCACCAGAACAAAATAGTAATACAGCAGAACATCTTCTGCACCGACTATATAACAATGTACCACATTAAGCCATTATAATGGGTGACCTTAACATAAACTGGGACTCTAAAGATACAATTACCCCATCAATAAATCTATCTGGTTTCTCACAAATAATAAAAGATGCAATCAGGATTCATAAACACACAAGCAAGGAATGCATCTTAGACCATGTTCTTACAAACAAACCAAATCACATAAATTTATCATGTGGCCTTGATGACAGCATCAGTGACCATATACCAACTTGTGTTTTTAGAAACTATCCCAACATATACGAACAGGTAGCCTATGAACAGCTGTGCAATATAAAATAGTTTAATTCAAGTGATGTCATCTCCATAAACAAACTCTACACCTGAAATATCCTAAAGACCATAAAACTGGAGGATCTTGGAAATCCATTTCAATTATACTTTCGTAAACATCCTCAATAGCCATACATGAATCATAGCTAAGAGAGTCAGGTCAAACCTTGCAGCCTGGTTAAGAAAAGGCACAAGGCAGATACTTGTTCCAAGAGACAAGGCATGGAAAATATCACAAAAAACAAAAGCAAATTCAACTCTCAGCACGTTAGATACTGAAGAAATTTTGCAAAAAAGTTAACAAACAATGACAAAAAATCATATTTCACCAACCTTCAGTCAATGCACCAAAATAATCCCAAGCTATTTTGCTCCTCCATAAAGAACCTACTACTCCCTGGCAAAACAACTGCTCCCACACTGACAACTATTAACAATCCAGACAATATAGGCACATAGTTCAAGTCCTACTTTGTACATTCAATACTTTCTCTTACTAAATAAAGCTCTCCACCACTTTCACTACCCCAGCCTTATATAATAACAATTCTATACCATTCTTCTATCAACTGGTGCTAAGTATCACTGTAAAAAAATATAAAAACTCAAATCAACAACCTTAGCAGCAGATGATCTACCAACAGAGTACCTAAAACTTGCTTCTGAAACTCTAGCCTTCCATGTTTCAATGCTAATTAACCAATCCATGACAGAAAACCATGTACCAGCCTTATGGAAGAAATCTTTCATAATTCCACTCCACAAAGGTGGAAATGCAACTGACCTATCCATCTATAGACCCATAGCTATATTACAACCACTATCAGAAATATTAGAAAAATGTATCCACTTTCAGCTTCGAAAATATCTTACTCAAAAATAATCTTCTGTCTATAACCCAACACAGCTTCCATCCCAATCATAACACAATTACTGCTCCTATTAGCTTTACTGCAATAGAAATAATGGCAATCTAGTATTGGCACTCTTTTTGTATCAGTCAGAGGCTTTGACCCAGTTTCACACCAAAACCTTCTCAATGGACTCGCCTCCCTAGATCTAAATAAATCACCTCTCACCTGGAATCATAGCTGTTTCACAATAGAGAGTGCTCATCTGTTCTACCCCAAACGTACAGATCCTCCAGGAAATCAGCCAAGAATTTTTCTCATCTGTCAAATTTTGGCCAGGCACTGCTGAGCCACTTCTAAATGCAAAATGACTAAACTAATGGTCTTCATACCCAAACAATGTAATATGCAAAAACACAATTTCCATATTTTCTCATCTGACAATGCAAAAAACAAAACCTTGTCAGAAGCCACGTTACTTGGAGTACTTGTAGATGTTGAACTCAAATACAACCAACATATTCTCTAAACTGTCAAAAATATGCACAAAAAACTATATAGAGCAAATCAATATCTTAGAGTCTCCTCAAGAAAATCCATAGCAGCAATCTACCTACTCCCTCTGTTGCATGCATCACCTATCTTAATTAATCTCAACAATGCCCTCAAGTTAAAACTTTATGCACACTATAATAAAATAGCAAGATTCCCCACATGTTCATCTTTTAAAACCCACCACTGTAGATTCCAAAATGACCAAACTGGCTAGAACTCCCAAATCAGTTAGCTTACTTTGAACTCACTACTGCTCACAAATTTATCTACAAGCCAGATAGCTGCTCCTCTCTGAAAAGCATGTTTCTGCTATACAGCAACAACAGAACACTATGCCCCAATAATAAATTGATCCTAGCTGTAAGTAATTCAATAAAATGTTGCTGGAAACTCATTCTATTCTCACTGTTTCTCAGTACATGGAACTCCATCCCATTAGAGTTAAAGCTTACAGAAACTTTAAAAGTCTGCTAAAGCAGCATCTGCAAGGCATTTGGCTCTGTTCTTGCTCTGGATAATTTCCAATCCTGAAGAAAATACAAGATGTAATACCTCTGACAAAATTATAACTGCTCTATACAAAATTCCCATATGGTGACAATCACACTTTCCTTTCTACCTACTAACTGTAAACATTTAACTAGTTATATTTCTTAAATACCTACTCCTACTTAACTTGTGTTCTCCCTCATCATACCACAACTTACTAATTTCAACCCAAATATCAATCGTTGCCTTCACTTATTTTTATCTGGTATTTATGTCTGTTAAAACCTTATGCAAATGCACAGGCTATCTCTTATTTTCTCTTATTTCTATAGTCACAAAGTGTATGATGCAAGGTTAGCATTAATCATCTGTTACAGCTAATTATGTATGCAAAACATGTAAATGTATATGCAACCAAAAATGAAAATATTCAATGTGGAATATGAAAATATAATATTATTGTCTATGTATGTGAATATTGGAGCTTTTCTCCCCAGACCTCCACTGAAAAGGGGTATCTATCACAATCAAACTTTCCTCATCATCAAAGATAGATAAATAAATGTGTGTGTGTGCGAGGAAGACAAATATGCTATGCCCATATCATGTGCAAGTAGCCATTGAAACTCAGTGCTAGTTTTCTCTAGACACACAAAATTGCAATTGATAGAGGTATGATAAGCATAAAACATAAAATGAAAACTTAAAAAAAGTTAAAACTTTACACACACACACACACACACACACATATATATATATATATATATATATATATATATATATAAATGGAATACCTAGAACACCACTAGTGGACACTCTGTGAATGCCTTCCACCACTGTCTCCACTTCCATGACAGCACTGGTTAACTCCCCTGCACTGCCTGGATTCCTTACAGTCAACAAGACCTCTTCCATCTTAATGAATGGTGGTTTAGAAGCTGGACCACCCCAATAGCTCTTTATTCTGATGCCACAGCCTTGACTCACTTGATAGCATTCTTGACCATATCACGTGCCCTATGTCTGACACCCTTGTAGTCATGCCTACCGCCACCCATATCATTGACCTCCTACTGACAGACATGGTTGGAAAAGGGCTTGTTGACTATATCCCATGTAGACTAAGAGCCTGGGCAATGATATTCGATCTCAGCATCTGAGAATGGAAATATGGATAGAACTGATGTCACCTTTATTGTTTTAGGTGATATCTTCCTGCAATGAAATAAAAAATAAATATATCATATGCAATGCACAACACAACAGGGGCAGGGGGGTTGCAAGCTGATCTAATACTGGGCAAAAAACTCATTATATAGGCATCACAATTTAAAATGTTAATAACATATCTGAATAAAACCTATTTAAAATATATATCCCCTAACCCAATGGCTGTAACAACTGCTGTATAGAATAAAAAATGTTACCAGAGATATAGAACAGCATTAGTATTCAGGAGTTTCTTTGTTTAACTTTAATCTACATAAGCTACAGAAGTTACGTGTCAACATCCTCAAAATGTTGCCAGAAACATATAAAATAGGAGAAAAGGAGCACTGCAATAAAAACTGGCTTTTGTTCATTACAATCACAACATTGCAAAGTGTAGACAGCACTCATTTTGCAAATAAAAACTTTGTAAGATAAATCTGTATTCAGTAGTTATATAGAACATAACATACCCTGACAGATTGTAAGAGAGCTCTGCAAAAAGTATTGTAAATGAAACCGTTTCAACAGTCAGCAACAGTAATTTTTTTTTGCAGCCCTTGGGAAACCAAGCAGATCTTCCTATCATGATGGAAATTCCCTAACCCTGGCTTCTGTTTATATCATGTAGGTTAATCCTTCTGGGCATATTAGATATCATTCCTATATCTCACAATCTGCTTGAGGTGTTGGGCAGGTAAACTTGATGTTAAGACCTTCATGATGCTGTGCACATTCCTGAGCAGTACAAGAGCCAGAGTTCAGAACTTTGGCTAGGTAATATCTTGCAAGTGTGACTCATTAGCAATTGTGCATGCTCATTCACTTATTTGTCACTCCTGCTAATGAAAAGTACACTTACAGAGGGTGTGCCAAAGAGAACAGGCTTACCAACAAGGGTTCATGTAGATTTATTGATGTAGAAGAGAACCTTGGTGCAACTTTTAGTAAAATATGGTAATACGATAATATGCCTGTGAGGATAAAGTAGCTGCAAGTCAACTCACATATATACAAGGTAGACAACGATGAAAAAGTCAAACTCACTGCAAAATGTAATACAGTCATAGTACAAAGAATCACAGTGGGGTAATGCATAAAGGAAACAACACACTCTTGTCTTGCAGACATTTGTTTGTATTGTACATTCACATCCTTCTCTACCACAGCTTCTGCAAGGATAACTTTCAGCCAAACTTGTACTGTGAAAGGACAAATGACAAGTGTGATAACATGGCTATATTCCTCACTAAATGCAAAATGTCAGAACTATAAAGCTTGGTGCATGCATTCCATTTTCATTTCATTACTAAGTCAATGCTGAATTTCAATCATTGGTAACATGTCAGTGTTTCATGGTAATGCCATGGTTTCAGGGTTGACATCTAGGGAGGTTGTCATCTCTGTGAAAGTAAGGATCCTCACCATCAATATTTTACATGAATAAGGCCACAAAGTTGAGAAATCATCACACTGATTTATAATTTTTTTTCTTCATCATTTGTGTGATGATTGGCATTGAAGGCCAGTGACTGTCAGCAGTGACTAACACTGAATGGCAATCTACCACCTACAGCAACTGGAAAGACCCCAAAAGTACCTCATCAAGAGGATCAAAGGGCTCAAACAGATGCCATATGCTGCCCGGTTAAAGAAACTCCAGCTCTACTGCCTGTTCAGAGGCGATCTGTGCCTGACGTATAAAGCCATGTCCAACCCGGAATTAATGGACATGCTGCACCTCAGAAAATCCAAATCCCATCGAGTTACATGCTCGAGAGACTTGAACCTCAGCAGTGAAATAAATAGGACATGCTGGAGGGACAGATTCATAACCCAGAGGCTCCCTTCACTCTGGAATGAAATCTCAGTCCAGGTTAGGCAGAGTCCCTCATTGACTCTCTTCAAGAGGAATCTTGATGAGTGGATGGGAGATCGTAGGTTTACCCCAGGTATCACTTCTGTGTCACTGTTAGACAGAGGCACAGTATACTAACTTCAAATTAATTTAAAATGTGTATGAAAGCAAAGCCAAACACATTCTGGCTAGGCTTATAAATGCCCTAGGGCAGATAGCCTAGTATGAACCTATGAACCTATGAAGTTAAAATTCAAAAATGTATTTCACATGAGCAAAGTCTAAGTTGTCAGTAGTGCAAATGAGAGTGTCAGTGATGCATTTATTCAGCACTCTAGACAGTAATGACTGCAGAAATACACCTCTAATGTAATTTTCTCACTTGCAGTGCTCATAGTAATGATTATAATAAAAACACACTTGTATGTCCATGATGTTACAAATAGTTCTTGTGCACAAATATGAGGCAGTACAATGAATA
Organism: Protopterus annectens; assembly: GCF_019279795.1. Lineage (NCBI taxonomy): Eukaryota > Metazoa > Chordata > Ceratodontiformes > Protopteridae > Protopterus > Protopterus annectens. The sequence continues at coordinate 673,742,768 of NC_056731.1, forward strand.
ACATATTGATGTAGGAAATATGGAGAGTTCAGCAACAGAGTTATAAAAAATATGTCTGAACATGGTCTCTGTAAAATAATACTTTTTATTACCCCAAGTTTCCCCTGCCACCAGTCACTCCTTATCAGCTACTTTAAAGCCCTTAACAAAGGGCACCCAATCTTACTGTGCAATCTTACTATTAACACAGACGGTAGTTTGACCAACAGCAAGGCTATTAGTAGATGCCCACAGTGTCATCAAATAAATATGCAAGTACTCTCAGGACTTAAATATCTCTCACAAATATCAGCCACAATGCAAGGTTTAATTATATTTAATAATAAATATTAAAATAACAAGAAAATACTCAGTATATACTCACAGTAACATCAGAGTTCAAAATCCCAGGAAATGTTTAAAACAACATTGTAGGACAGTCTCAAATAAATAAAGAAAACAGCTAAACTATACTTCACTATATTCCTGACTGAATCTAAGAGAATTACTATACCCTAGTAAGCTTACTTACAGTGCAACAAGGCAGATGTGGTGAGTGGATCTTGATGTTGTCAGGTCAAAGACAAATACAGAATCCTATCTCTCTCAGAGAGTTCCCAAATTAACAACTCAAATATTACTGGTGGGATATGACATCATTTCATGTCATGTGACTATCTCAGGTGAAAAACAAAGTCTGCATGTCCTCCCTGTGACCGCGTGGGTTTCCTCTGGATGCTCCAGTTTCCTCCCACATCCCAAAGACATGCTGTAGGTGAATTGGACACTCTAAATTGGCACTAGGTGTGTGCGTGCATGTGTGTGTGCCCTCTGTGAAAGGTTGGGTTCCAGGCTGGAAACTCAGCACCATAAAACTTCACTGCCAATCATGAACGGACAGGTGATCTGTTGTGGCGACCCCTAACCAGGAAAAGCCGAAAGAAGAAGAAGATGCAGCTGGTAGCATTTAGCATCTACCTGTGAAAATATATACACAAGGGCTTTTCCCTCAGATCTAGGCAGATCCTTGAAGCCATAAAACAATTACCTTCCTACACATTTCAAAACTAGCAATTATTTCACAATAGAGAAAGCTCCCTAGTATAGACATTGTGTCTGTTACTGCACTGAAACTGACAGATAACATCTTTTTATGACCCAGCCATAAAGTAATTTAATTTCAACTATCTGTCTGAAGTTTTGCAAGTTAACCTCCTTTGCTCCAGTTTCCCCTGTTAAAATATATACATTTAAACAGTTACAATAGTGTATATACATTTCAGTTCTTGAAACATGTTGACATTCACAAATGACACATAACCATTTATAAAATTCCAGACAGCTAGGTTGGCAATATCTCCTCTCATGACATCCGCCCCCCCCGAAGACTCAAACTAGTTTTTCAAGTGACCCTTGAGAAATGCTTGAGAAGGGAGAGCCTATCTGGGAATACGTTACACCATTCCCTGTCTTGAGAGCCCATTTGTTTTGGCATTGCTAACCCCACTGCGGTGCTGCACTGTCATATCATATGCCAGCAACCCTAGGCTCCACCTTGGTATTTTGCTGGCTGGCTCGATGTAACCATGTTATAATTTCTAACATAAACAATTTAAAATAGTGCTGTGCATTATTAGACTCTACATGTTTAAATAGTGCACTAGCTTCTTTTTTATTTCTGACATCTCTTAGGTGTTCAAGCACACGATCTCTCAAACAGCGATTTGTCTTCCCAATGTAGTAGACATTATAATATGTGCAGAAAGCATAGTAAACTAAATTGTTTCTAGTACAGTCAGCATAAAAAGGAAAATCTACTGTACACTTCTGCACAGGATGTATAAAATGGCTAACTAGATGAGTGTATGCAATCAGTCTTGAGAGAGAGAGAGAGAGAGAGAGAGAGACAAGAAGGGTAAACCCTTCTTTTCTGAGACTTCTAATGAGGTGCAACTAGTAGAGACTCCCATAGATATGCAGAATCAGGTTTCCTTTAACTTACTCGAATGACATTGGTATTTTCTGTGATATAATCAAGAGAAACTGGAACATTCTGTATGCAAATGAAGTGCTTAGTGAAATAGTCTCCAGTATATATATATATATATATATATATATATATATATATATATGTATGAAAGTCTGAGGGGAGGCAACATTATAAGCAGGGCAGAAGTCTGTGAGCAGAAATGGATTCTTTTCTTTAATGTAGACTGCTTCCCTGGTATTAATGATATGGGTTCACTGAAACAATTTTTAAGAGAAAGGTCATTGAATCATTGACTTTTTTACTATGATTTTTAACAGTTTGATTTATTTGTATTTCAGGACTTTAAGAGTGTATGCTTTGTAATTGTTATGTGACTTCCCTTGGCTGATTTGAATGTAAAAATGCATGCTGGTTTAATTGGGTTGTCTGATGAAGTAGTGTTTTACCGTGAAAGCTCTCACCTCAATAAAAAAACATTTTATGTTTCATCTGAATTGGTTTTATTTGATATTTTGAGTTACCATTCTGCCTTCAGGAGCACCACATTGGTGTGTTATATATGACTTTATTTTTATCTTCTTTGGAGCTCTGTTTCCTGGTTTCTGCTGTTTTTACTACTGGTCAGTTATTTGTATATATTTAACTGTCTGCAGGGTATAATGTATACCATATGGGTATTTCATTTCTCATTACTGTAATGATGTGTGCTGCACATGTGCTCCCTTGCTTCATACTGTTCTCACTGTATCTTCAAATGTGTGAGTTTTAATACCTAAAACATGACTTTCTTTGTTCATAGGTTCATAGGTTGGTACAAGGCTATTGGCCCTAGGGCCTATACAAGCCTAGCCATAACAATTCCCTGTATATTTCTTCCCGCAATATTTACTTCCTTGGACCCCTGTCTAGCAGGGTGACTGACGTGATCCCCGCGGTGAAATTCCTATCTCCCATCCAGTCGTCAAGGTTGCTTCTGAAGAGCACCAAGAAGGCGCTCTGCTTGACATGTATGGGCAGTCTATTCCAGAGTATGGGGAGTCTCTGGGTCAGGAACCTATCCCTCCAGCATGTTTTGTTCATTGTGATGACAAGGTTTAGATCCTTGGAGCGTGTGGCTCTGAGGGATTGGGATTTCTTTAAGTGTAGCATGTCCAACAGCTCAGGGTTTGACATGACCTTGTATGTTAAGCAGAGATTGCTTCTGAGTAGATGATATGCAACAGAGCATAGCTGGAGTTTTTTTAGACAGTCAGTATAGGGCATCTGCTTTAGGCCTGTGATTATTTTAGTGAGGTATTTCTGCGGCCTTTCCAGCTGTTGCAGACGTCTTGTGAGGTACATACCAAATGAGGCACTGTACTCTATAATGGGTCTAATGAGGGATGATTACAACGGAACAATGACCTCCTTTTTTCTTGGTGAAAAGCCCTTAGTGATGAGGTGTGCCACATAAAAAGATTTCCTGACTGTTGTGGTGATGTGGTTATCAAAGGTGAGACCACTGTCCACCTGTGTCCCTAAGTCTTTCATCACACTTTCGGTGTTTAGTGTACTGCCACCTATGTGGTAATTCAAAGGTACATGTTTTTTCCCAAAGGGGATAACTATACATTTCTTGGCATTAAGCTTGAGCCCATGGCTCTGGCACCAAGCATCTGTTTCCGTAAGGCCCTTTTGTAGAATATCCACATCATTTGCAGATTCAATAATGGCTCCCAGTTTGCATTCATCTGCAAACTTTGTTAGCCAGAGTCCCTTAGTGTTGGTCTGTACTTCAGAGAAGTAGATGGCAAACAAGAGCAGTCCCAGGACTGAACCCTGAGGTACTCCACTTGTTACTTGTCTGGATCTGAATTTGGAGTCGGCTACTTTTACAGTCTGGGTTCTGTCCATAAGCCAGTTGGCAACCCATCAAGTGACATTGGGATTTATGCCCAGCTTAGTAAGTTTATCTATGATTCCAGAGTGGAGGATGGTGTTGAAGGCTTTGGTGAGGTCCAGATAGGCTGTGTGGACCACCTTACCCTCATCAACAGCTCTGGAGACTGAATCGAAGAAGTCAATCAGGTTCAGGAGACAAGATCGGCCCTTCACGAACCCAAACTGGGTGGAGTCCAGTGTTTTAAGGTTGACAGTGTCTTTGTTTATAAGTTCCATTATAATGTGTTCCATGCCTTTGTAGATCAGGCTCATCAGACTAATGGGACGGTAGTTCCTGGAATCCAAGGTGGATCCCCCTTGTGGAGTGGGATAACTGCAGCTGTGCACCAATCAGTGCGCACGAAGCCTAAGGTGAGGCTATGATTAAACATGACACTTGAGGTGCCAGTTCATTTTGTAGTTCATGTAGTACACAGCCCGGGATTTCATCTGGTCCCATGGATGCTGTATTCTTAGCTTTGGAGAGTGTGGCTTCTACCTGTGTGGCCGTGATTACCGGAATTTGGCAATCTTTTGGTATTGAGATGGGCCCTTTAGGGGGTGAGAGTGGGGTGAAGTTTTCACTAAATCGATCTGCCAGGATATTGGCAATATCCTTGGGATCATTATATTTAATGCCATTCTGTTGTAGCTCAGAGCATATCTGAGCATTGACATTTAGATTCTTGACATAACTATAGAATGCCTTGTGGTTGTCTTTGGAATTTTTGACAATTTTATTTTCATAACTATCTTTGGAGGATTTTACGAGGAATCTCAGCTTCTTACTGAGGCTGGTAAGGGAGTTTTTTGTTTATGGTAGGGGACCACCAGATTGGCTTCCTTTTTTTGGAGGAGAGCATCTTAGTTCTATTTGGGATGGCACGATTCATGCACGAGTGGATGTGCTCATACAGTGCCTTAGTGTAGGGGTTCAGCAGTCAAACTTTCATCTCCCATCTGCTTGGGTGTCATGAAGTTTGTCACTTCTGACATTAGCAGCATGAAGTTGGCTTTGGAGAAGTTTTTTACGGAGGTTAATTTACTGGGGGGTGGGGGTGGGATGTAGATGTCAAGGGTGATTTGCTTATGGTCAGACCTAACCAATGAGGGGGTTACCACTCGTGTAGAGCATCTTTCTCCCATGTTGGTAATGACCAGGTCTAGGATATTGGAGGCCCTGGTGGGACAATGGATTAGTTGATCGAGGGCGTTGGAATTTATGAATTTCAAAAACTGTTGGGAAAAGGTGTTGGTACCCAATTAGTTTTTCCAGTTAATGGCAGGGTAGTTGAAATCACCCAGTATTAGGGTGTTTGGTTGTATCTTAATATTGTCCAGTATGTTTAGAAAGGTGTAGTGAGAATCTTGGGGCATGGTGGGGGACATGTAGCAAGCTACAATTTGGATTGCAGTCTTACCTAGTGTTAGTTGCACCTGGAGAATTTCAGATGCATTGTGTTGGGCAACTAGCTTGGAGGTGTGAATATCCTTCGTGAATATGGACACTCCTCCACCTTTAGTGTTTTGGTCTTGGTTTGGTGGCCAAAAAGTGTAGTAAGAGTTGTAGCCTGGTATTGAAGGGGTGCTCTCTGGAGCCTTCAACCAGGTCTCAGTTACTGCACAGATATCGATGTTCTCCATTTTTAGGAGTGCCTCGAGAGAGTGCATTTTGAGATTTAGACTTCTAACATTGAGTAGCATTACCTTCAGATTTTGCATGCTTGTATCTGTTATGGTCGTGGTTTTGTCCTTTGAACCTTGCCTTAAAAGGCACTATAGGGGTGGCGAGAGCTTTAGCCAGTACCCTGAATCCCAGGGGTGAGAGGTACAGATCATCTATGGCAAAGCATTGTGGTTTGACAATCATATCGTCCAGGGCAGACAGATACTGGATCCCCTTTGAATGACACCAGAAGCTAGGTGGTGTACTCAGGTCCACAGACTGTGGATGCAGATTGGCAGGTGTTCAAATCTATCAGTATATCAAGCATTGTTTAAGGTCTTTTTTTCACAACATATTCCCTTGTGAAGTAATGAATAGAAATGTTATTCTCTCCCCAATATCCTGCTTTTTCCCTTATGTAGTTGACCAGTATACCACTGCTGCTCATACCATTCCACCTCTAACTGCAACCTATCTGGACAAAATGAAAAGTAATGGGGAGACAAAGGCTCAAAAACTAGGGACAGGGTACAACCATTGCTTCTATACACTTAAAAGGTTGCTACAAAAATAAATAAATAAATAAATAAATAAAATAAAATAAAAAAAACATTAACATTCATTTTAGGAAAGATATGAAGTCCAGTGCATAGATGTGTTATTATGTAGACACTTCACTATTCAATGATTTACTAGGAAAGCACACATTTTGTGATAACATTCTACAAATAGTTGGACAGTGGAGAGGAGTGGCCCTGTAGTATCTATATTATGAGCACTTTAAAGTAATGATCATGACAGATTTTAAAATGTTGGCAAAGAAAACATTAAAACAACACACACAAGTTCTGAAATAGCTCAGAATCAGACATGTCTTTATGAATGTACTCATTGTTTGTGTGATATTTAGGGTGGCACAGTGATGCAGCGGTTAGCATTGTTGCCTTACAGTAAGACGTTCCCCAGTTCAATTCTCAGCTGGGGTGCCTTCTGTACAGACTGTACATGTCTTCCCTGTGTTTGTGTGGGTTTCCTCCAGGTGCTCCACATTCCAAAGACATGCAGCAGATGGACTGGACACTCTAAATTGGCCCTAGGTGTGAGTGTCCATGTTATGGGTTAACTACAGCAGCAGGGCTAGCCACCTGGTGGTGTAAACCTTGGGTCACTGTTGAAGTCACACCCTAACTCCATGTGCAAAAATAGGAAAAGGGCTTCAGGATGGATGGATGGCTTACCATGGAGTAACATAAACCACTGCTACTTCCCATTTTAAGTTCAAAAGTACAGACTAATACTATGCAATTGTTTGAACCAGTGTGAGCTTCAGGAAGCAGTCTGCACAGAAGGAGATTAATGCCAGTGGCTTTTCATATTTATGCATTGGCTATTGGCTTATTATCGCCAAGATATAAGCAGTTCGCTATGCTGTTTATTTACTACATAATGTAAATTAGTTTGCAGTGAAACACATTACCCTTATAACTGTGTTCTAGTGAAGTGAGGCCATCAAATACTTACTTGGAGATTAGTATCAGTAACTATACATACAAATGTGCATATATAAATATATACATTTGGCATGCATGGCTTGTAGTTAACTTGTACACTGTACACACATCACAAAGTCTGCAAAATGGTATACAAAGTAAGACTTGCATACAATCATCTTGAGATGAGCAGTCAGGAATGCATGGGTGGCACTCCACTGTTTGACAACTGTGATTCTCATCCTTCATATAAATGAGGATACACCTTAATGTGACACACATAAATATTATTCACTCTACAACAATGTCCATGAATGATGTGATGTCTCAGTTACTGCTACAGTATTCCTGACAAAACACATTCCTATTCACCCAAACATGAGTAATGTACACTACAAATATGTACTGTCTGACACTTGCAAAAAGATTTCTCCTGTGGCATCAGCTTTTGGTACAATGTTCTTAAGACTATGGACTTAGATAAACAGGTGTTTGAATCTAGCTATGAGTAACTGGTGTAAGTGTACTTTACTATATGGCTAGGTAGGACTGGCTAATCCAAAAGATCGGATGTATACACTTCCACACAGGTGAAACATTTACACTATAAGAAGCCTCTCCAACAATTTCAGTCCCTACAATGATGAGGTCATCCCTTCAAATGTGCTCTGTCTCACACTAGTAATAAGACTCTCTCTTTGCCGAGTAGCAGCTAATACATGTTTCTCTAGACTGTGGTATTAGATAGGCAGATGTTCGAATCCAGCAACAACTGAATAGTGTGTGTGACTACATTGGTAAGTAGAGGTGGCTTTATTTTAACACTGGCACAGAGAGAGGTATGACAAAACTCTTTCACTCACTTTTAATTCAAACATTCCTTGCCAGACAATGGTGAGGTCATCCTTTAAAATATGTTGTATTTTACAGTTGTAGTAAGACTGCTCTATGGCATAGCAACTAGAACATGGTTGTCTCAAATATGGACTTAGGCAGGGTTCAAATCTAGTAATGTATGTGAGTGCAGCAACAACAGACAGGACTGCATTACCCAATAGATAGTGATATGGTTGACTCACACTTATGAATGCAGACATATAGTTCTTGATTGTGGGATCGAATAATGATTAAGATGTTTATCTCAGAGATACAAGGTATAAGGTTTGATTCTCATCTTTGAGGGAAATTGGCTAAGCTAAAAATGGCCTACAAAGGCAGCTAGCCTAGTACTGGACCTGTGAACTATGTATATGGTGAAAGGAATTTGATAACTCAAAATACATTTTAGGGGATACATGGCCATTCCAAAACAATGCTTAAATCATACCTTGAAATATGTGATTTCTGACAACTGTAATATGAAGTCTCCTGTGGCAAAAGCAGTTAATATACAACTCTTTAGAGTGTGGGTGTAAATAGGTAATGGTCCAAATATAGTTATCCTCACTTCCTATGGTTGTATAATTGATGTTATGAATTATGTGGAATGGGTTTATCAAATGATATCTGGATACATCAAAGTAGGGTTTAAAAGTTATATGGTTACATCATTTTGATAACTATCACCTTTCACGTGAGACATATGGATTCAAACACACAGCTTAATTCCTCCATTCAAGCCACTGTTTTCTTTTAACTCTGTTCATAATCTCCTCTATGGCATCAGCAGTTATTATGCAGTTTTCTTGTATGCAGATCTAAATAGGCAAGGGGTTCAAATCTGGCAATATAATTGTTGAAAAACAATTGTGACAGAGGACTGGCATATCCAATAGATGCTGACGCAAAATGCTGTGAATATTAACATGGCTAAAAGTTTTTATCCACAGAATACATTTTAGGGGAGGCATAACTTTTGAAACAGACTGCTGATGTAAGTCCTTAGAGTGTGTACTTTATGAGACTTCAGCTGCAGTTCTGCCTGTGGTATCAGTGGTTGACATACAAAATATAAACACAAATAGGAAGGGGTTCAGGTCTGTCAGAGTATAAGTACTGACTGTGTAAGACTGATAACACTCAGGATTGCCTTCTTAAAAGCAAGTGTGCATTGCAGTTTTACTTCCCGTACACCTTTACACCTAGGGAGAGACAGGCCACTTTTTGTAATTCCCTTAATGGAAGCCATATGCATTGAAACACAATACTGGTGTTGTGCCTTCAAATGTGTGTTGTCTGACAAGTGTGACATGATGTCTTTTCTAGCATCTGCAGTTAGTGCACAGGTCAGGAGGACCTTGACCTACATTGCATATGCTCTAATTCAGTGGCACATGCCATTTATTATTTTTTACATTACAGTCATTACAGGCACGAATGGCCTATCCTATAGAACTTGATGTATATCATGCTACATAATGATCACAGAGTGCAATAGGACCTTTGTTATGATAGTTTGTTATGGTTTTGGGATGGGTAGATGATGCTCATCTGGTAATTACTGTTTTTCCTTATGAGTAATCCCAGTACAATGATGCTGTCCATTGTGCAGTTATTATTGTAATGTCCAAAAAGTAATGAATGTTGTGAAATACTTATTCTCATTTGTTGTTCTGTGGCAAAAACAACTGGGAATTTGCTTCAAGAACCATGGAGCTGTCAACATCTGCACAATGGAAGTAGTGGCCAGTGCACAGGGGATAACAACATTGTTACAGGCCGGTGTACACCTGTTTGCACTTCACATACTACCTGCTGTTACTGTTGTGCCTCTCTGTGACTGCTGTTACTGTTGTACCTGTCTGTGAGGTTTGTTTCCTGGTGTGATTCAGGTATTAAGGTTCACAGGTTAAGTACTAGGCTACCTGTTCTTGCGGGCCATTTTAAGCTTAGCCAATTTATCTTGTTGTACTCAAAATAACCTATCCCATTTGATTACAGATTGGCCTTACCCATCCCATGGCCAATAATTATACATTACCACTAATGAGAATAGCTAGGACCATACCATTTATAATTTCTGAAGACTCATGCATGGGTTATGCATATGTTTTTCAATCAAACTAATTTGTAGAGGAATTCTCAGCTATACAATAAAGGAACATGGAAAAGATTACATTTCTAAGTTTTATTTTTTGAAGGGGCAGAACAGCAGTGAATTCCTCCTTCATTAAGGAACTAAACGTGATCACAGTCAAAAACAAACTGTGTTAAAATGAACTTTATACTATAAACAGATGCAGGCTCATTAATATGTTGCATTATAATCTTGTCACATCATCTAGCTGCAAACCTCACAGGAATAGTTCATTTCTTTCCTAAAATGTAAACCTGAAGACAGGTCAAAGAATTCTGCTATGATGAAACAGTAAGGAAAGAGTTCATTATTTGTATTATCTAACTATAGCACAACCAAGTGCAACTATGGTTCTTGCTACTAAAACCAAAAGGAAAATCACAGTAAGAAAATGGACACACATCCAAGTCATCAGAATAAACTCAACAGGAATACATAAGTACATGAGGATAAAGGAGAAATCTCTAGTAAACAGAATAAAACTTTTTTTTGTGATTTTCTGAGAAATAATCAACTCACAATATGAAAACAATATATATGGTGGAAAAGGAATAGCCAAAATTTGTGTGTACCTTAACACAGAACACATATATGATCAGATGCAAGCTTAAAGAAGACACACATGTAGCAAATAAATAAATCACAATCATACATTTACTTACAGCCAAACAGTTAAAAACAATGAGATGCTGGTCATGACATCTTCTTCAGCCGCAACCTGGGATCCAGAAAGAGCACAAAATAAATATATCAAAAGTAACACAATGAAGACAGTATTTCTGCAAAGAATAAAACGTCATCTGAATTTGTGCACATAACACCAATTCACAGAACAGTTAAAAAGGTTGAATTTATAATTTAATGAGGTAGATGGAATGCTTACAACTTCCAAAAAGTGAAGACAATAAGTACACACTGCACCATGACAAAAAATGGTTAACAAGCAGAACTTATAAATAAATAAAATAGATAGCTCATTTACAACTTATTACAGGAGGAGTGAATGTGACAAAAAGAAAGAGCCAAGAGGCAGAAGAATTACGAGCTAGTAGCATTTAAGAACAGCACTCTTGCTGCAAAGAAAAACAAAGGAGGAAAAATTAGGATTTAGACAAACAAAAGGCATTTTTACTTAAGGATAAGGCTAAGTGTAAAAAAAATGGCAGGATGGAAATAGTCTTCAAGAAAATGAACAGCTCAAGTCAAATTTTAATCCAGTCCACTGTCATATGGTTTATCCTTTGGACACAAGCAAGTGATATGAGAAACAGTGACACAGTAACATGGAAGGCTTTCTTAGCAAGTTGAGAAAAAACACTCAAAGTAAATGAGGAAGTCATCTAAATGAGACACAGTATGTGTGTGTGTGTGTGTGTGTGTGTGTGTGTGTGTGTGTGTGTGTGTGTGTGTGTGTGTGTGTGTGTGTATATGGCTCCCCTTCATAATCTCGAAATACTGAAATCTCAAATTTCAGTATCTTGAGACCATAAAAGCGAATCCACAAAACACAGACAACCCAAAACCATGAAATTCAGAATCCCAAACACACAGCGTACACCACACCACACATACACCATAATACCTACACTAGAAAACAAAAAACAACACAAAAATATAACATCACACATCCACAGACCTACACTACAAATAAGCAGGGAGCAAGCCCCCATGCACCCTCCATGTGGGGGGATGCACCCCCAAAACCCTCCTACTTATATATACTAACTCCGAGATCGCACAAACAGAAAAAAAGCAAATTCACACCCACACATTCTACAGTCCCTCACATACACACACACACACATATGCAAACACCAACATATCCAACACTTACACACTCATACTTTCAGGTGCCTATCCTAACCCACATGTACAACTTACAAACACACTCACATACACTCTAACTCCCACCCAAAACCCTTACAAAACACTCACTTACCTTAAATTACACCTAAATTCACACACAACACCATCCAGACAAAACACCGCACGCAATGTAGCGTAACGCCATAACCACGAATTTGAGATATTCAAGTTTGTGATTATGCAGTTTCGCTATTTTGAACATTCACCTTTATGGTCTCAGGATACTGAAATTCGAGATTTCAGTATTTTGAGATTTTAAAGGGGAACCGTAAAAAAAAAAAAATATATATATATATATATATATATATATATATATATATATATATATATATATATGACTAAGGCAAACCAACACCATTTACTGTAGTTCTGCCTCAATGGGTGGTGAAAGTTGTAAAAAGAACTTATTATAAGAGGAGAGAAGGCATCCAGTGCTAACAATTATGAGCAAACTGAACTTATCTTGCCAAGTCTGATACTCATATTTGTAGATTTGCAAGAAAACAAAGAAGCGGGCTCATCTTTTCCATCAACTCCAAACTTATTACACTCCTTCAGATCCCACACTAAAAGAAGCTTGTAAACCTCTTCTGCTCTATGGAGAGTCATAAGCCAGATGCATGAATATTGCTCACCCAAGAGTCCACCACCTCACTCTATAGCTACCAGCAAACATCTTTCAGCAGTTCAATGAGTAACAGTGAAAATCTAATATTTACATCATTAACAACTCAAGGAATAGCAATGAAACAATTAAAGCACCAATCGAATAAAAAGCATACAAGTAAATACCTACATGGCTTGCAGGAAAATCCCAACAGTCAAGGCTATATGGGGCCATCCACAAAACGGGAAGATGGAAAGAGTGTGTTCTTAACTCATAAAGTGTCATTTCATTCCCCCACTGAAGTGGATATATGCTATAGTTCAGCAAGTGAATCATAAAATAACATCAAATTCCTTCTGGATGGTACTCAGTGTCATAAATAACACATCATAATTGAAAGACACCACAACCACACAATATCCCAAAGAACAACATTGTATAATGTCAATTAACATCTTTTTTTTAGTGTTGCTGAGACCCACAGCAAAAGTTTTCTTGCCCTTGGAAATGTCCTAGGAGGTCATGGCCTTGGCATTTTTGGGCTTAAAGGATGACACAGTTCCCTTGTTGCCTTTTGCATGATCTGTGAGAATGCAGGTATTGCATAGCATTCTGGAGTTGTCATTTGGATAAACAGCCACTGCTTGCTCACAGACATTTTCCTAGAATCTAATCCCTATCACTGACCTTTGGTGTGGTGGACCATTCCTACAAACCTTTTTGTGGGTCTTCACTTCCTGCAGCTGAGCCCATTGCAGATTCTGGCAGGGAAAGTTTCAGCTCTGCATTAAAGAGTTGCATTTAGGCTCCCATATGGTTTAGAGAATGTGATCCTACCTGGAAAGGGGGCACCATATTAATCAGATGGAGCTAGAAGCAGTCATCCTTTCAGTAAAGTCCTTTGATTTCAGTCTTTTTCCTCATTCAGTCAAGCCAGGCAGTTTATAATTTGATACCTATACAAACAACGGAGTACAGAATCATGCCTCCCCTTGGCAAGGTGGTAGCACTTGTCTAGCATTTCACTTTCCTGTGGAAGTGTATAATTTGCAATAATGGCTATGGTCTTCCAGTTTTCACTTTCCATACACAAGAATCATGTTTGTGTTGAGTTTGTATGTTCTACTTGTGTCTCTGTGGGGGTCCTCTCAAAAAGAAATGTGCTGGATGTTTCCACCTCAAAATGACATGAAATGAGTCTTGGGTAGCAGCATAGACTGGAGTCTGTGCCTTTCAGGAGAAACGTTATATAGAATGACCATTTTAGACATCAGCTGTGGTACAGAGTGCCTCCTCTAAATAGGAGAACATTGATCATAGACTACATTTATTTTATTTATTTATTTTATTTTACATTTGTTAACCGGGAAAGTCCAACTGGATACATATCCATTTTCAGCAGAGGCCCAGGGAGAAAAGCTCCAAGTAACAGATAAACATTTAAAATGCAGGTTACAGTGATATTTAGCAATTTAACAAAGATTAAAAGACAAAAACAAAATAGGTTACATAGTGAAGAAAAAGTTCAAAGTAAGGTAACATTTAGATATGAGAAAGACAACAACAAAGAGGGAGATTGAAAGAAATATAAAGGGAAAAATAAACATATAAGAGTAGTGTGGGTATAGGAAAAGGATGATCATTAAGAAAGAAAGGAAGAATGAAATAAGAGAAGGGTAGGTTAGGTAGGAAGCAGCAGAGGCTGAAAAGGAGGTTTGTCAGGGCTAGAAATTTGGCGGTGTATAAAAAAATCATCTGTATGTGATTTGGTCACATTGACTAATATCACCAAAAATGGCCATGGTTATTTGCCAGTGATAAATGGTTTGAGCAGCCATCCTGCTCTGATCTACCCCAGGAACCCATGATAATGATGGGAGAGGTCTGTGCCTCTGTTGGTTAGAGTGTGCCCCCCTATAAAGTTCAGTAGTCCTCGGTCATTAAGCTGCTGGATGGCTGGTATCCAGTTGGCCACCTTGGGTTACCTGGGATGGTTCCATTAAGCAAACGCTGAACGTAAAACCAGTCAACATGCCAAACATGAATTATGGATTGCTACACTCAATAATAGGTTCACTGAGAGGATACAGCTTGGAAGTTGATGACTTGATGGTAATGAGGAGGCTGGACATCCTGTGTATCCAGGAGACCAGATGAAAGTACAGTGTTACAAAGACTCTTAGCTTGGGATCCAGAGTTTATTTCTTACAGGGAGGACAGAGTAGAAATGGTTGTGAGAATTGGAGTGAGGGAGAGTCTTCAGAAGAAAGTAAGGGATGTCATCAGAATTAATTATTGACTCATGGGAATCAGACTCCAGCATATAGGTAGGTCAATACGCATAATCTCAGCCTATGCCCCATAGCAGTATTGTGATAGCAAGGAAAACAATGTATTCAGACAGCAGTTGAAAGGTCTACTAAGTAAAGCAGGACAATGCGAGCTGGTGTTGATAATGAGGAACCTAAACTGAAGTGTAGCTGGCTCATCCAGTACCTGGAGCCATTTCCCAATCTTGCACACTTAACTTGGTTAGGCTAGCTTCCTCCTTAGAGCCTGGCTCATGATGTACATATACCTCTGATCCCACTACCTGTTCCATCTGTGATTTCTGGAATTATCATGGCTGCTAGGAATTCACCCATTTTCTAGATAAGTACCTCCTGGGAGAAAAGATTTTAAGTCTGGGAAAAACCCTATTCTGTTCCACCATTCTTTAAGCTTGCAGGTGATCCTGTCCTATTTCAAACAACTTTATGAACTGTGCTTCATTTTTGTAGTCAGGTTGCACATGACAGCTGTTTCTGATCATCTTGACATTGTGGAGAACAGTATTGATGTCCACTGTCAATTGGTCCAGCAGCTGCATCTTTGTTCTTCGGCTGAAGAATTTTCTTTTCTTTGTAGGACCTGAGTTTCCTGATCAGCAGACTTCTCTTTTGTCATTTGTGCCTACAAGCTTCCAATGATGAATGTTGTGTTGTGCAAGACTGAACCTTGGAGCTTTAGAATGCAGGGAACTGTAGAGAACCATGACTTTGCACAATGATCAGGTGTTCTTTAGAATGAGCCCTTTCTTCTTCCTGAAGATGGGTTCAGAGGTAGAACTAGTTAGTTAATCTCCTTTAATCTGTTTTCTTTTCCCTTTGTTCCTGCCTTAGAAAAGAACTGTGGATATCTACCATCAGCTAAAATGGTTGCACAAGCTCAGGAAGACAACATAGTTGTTAGTCCATCCCTGCATGAAGAAAAGGAGAAAACCAACTATCTGCTGGAGTTTTACCTGCATTACATTTGGCCATCAGGTGGCCAACCTTCTACAGGAGAATGCTGTGGTCATGCTCAGTCCACTAGAGGAATGTCTGCCTCCACTGCTTTCTGTGTTTGTGCAATGACCTGTTTGTATTTGCACACATGTTCACCAGGCATTTTTGCTTCTAGAAACTGGACCTCCATTTGGTTTAGCTATACTTTAGGATTTGGCCTTTGGAAGTTTGTTCTCTGTACTGTCTAGCTCCTTTCACTCAAGGCAGGTACTGCTTATGATTCAATCCAATAAATGAATTATGGAGGATTTTTGATGTTGGTAGTGCAACATTTTTTCAATTGTATACATTTACTGTTGTGTATCTTTAAGTGAAGACTTGTGTCATTGATACTACTTGGTGTCAGCTGTGGAACTGTCTGCAGTTGAACATTTTGACATCTCCAGGGTCACTCATAGGAAAGGTAAAACATAAGGTTGTTTTTATTACTTTTTACAGCATACACAACCACAGAGATAGTATATTTAGAGCACGGGGTAAAACCATTACATTAATGAGTGTGGGGGGAGCAGCACCACTGCTCAGCTGAGGAGACATTTTGATGTCTGACATGATAGTATACTACCTTCAGTGGTGTACTTTGTCAGTCTGCATTAACATGTGCATGTGTGACAGGAAAAGAAACTACACAGGTGCCACAACTGCTTTACACTCCTAACACTTGCAGCAGTTTTCATTATACAGTACTGACATCAGGATCATTTTTGTTGTGATTACATCTCCTTGGAGCTGACTATCATGGACTGTCTTCCTTTCATAAATGCTTAAACTTTCAACAGCCATACACTGCCATTCATAGACATGTAACCCTGATTTTACTGGACTGCCTCCATTTGACATAAATCTTGCAGGATTTCTATCTTGGTATATTTCTCATGGCGTGTCCTACATCTCTAGTGTAACTGCACTCTCATTTGCCATAGTTCTGTATCTGAATCAATGCATTGCGGCATAATCTGCAAGTAATATGATCTTCACGGTGACAGTCCTGTTTCTTTCGCAGGTCTTTATGGATTGCACTGCATGATGAGTTGGGATGCTTTAACAATCTGATTTCTTACCACTCCAAACATAAATGGTGCTGTCACAGCTCTTGTTATTGTTTAAATATCATTAGTTCTTAGAGAATTGTGTCCAGGAGTGTTTCTTATTTTTCCCAATCGGTCCATAGTTTTATGTATATAGTTTGCCAGTACCCCTGCATTGTTACTTGTATACATGTAAAGCATCAAAATGTATCTACTTGTTTTACCTTTATGTCTGTTCAAACTTCACAGCTGCTTCATTTTGGGCATTTATTGGTTGTGTTTTAATCCCGGATATAGATGATGATACTACTACTACTGAAGTTGCTACAGGTTCACTTCTTGCCCTGACTGCAATGTTTTACTGTATCAAGTTTCCTTCAGAACCAAAATAAAATCAAAGGACCAGTACTCACAAAAAAACAGAAACCAATAATAAACTCCTAAACACTGAAAGAAGGCTTGACAAAGCCACTTAATTAAAAGTTGAGGTATTTTTCCGTTAATAGGGCAACAGTCTTCGCGAAACAGAACTGCTGCCACGAACCATGCCCGGAGAAGTACCTAAACATTTTAAGGATCGTTTTTCCTTTCTGCTTGTTTCCCTAAACTCTTCAATGTAAATGCATGTAAAAATAAATGTTGTGCCCCAAATAGAAATTACGGCGAACAGACATCCTAAAGTTGCGTGTTTCACGTTAAGTTAGTAAAATTTCTTGATTTGGGGCAAGTCAGTTAAAAGAAATAGTTGGTGCTTTTCAGAAGATAAATAATATGGCTGCAAAACTTCTGCAGAACGGTGCCGGATTTCGTTTCCGTGAAGAAAAAAAAAAAACGGTCAAATGCTGGTCTGAA
This sequence comes from Protopterus annectens, assembly GCF_019279795.1. NCBI lineage: Eukaryota > Metazoa > Chordata > Ceratodontiformes > Protopteridae > Protopterus > Protopterus annectens. The sequence continues at coordinate 673,760,508 of NC_056731.1, forward strand.
CATCCGATGTCTATTCACAGTTGTTGTTGTGTCTTTCGGCTTTACCCGGTTAGGAGTCGCCACAGCGGAACTTTGGTCTGCTAATGAAAAGATTTTTATGTGCCGAGTTGCCAGGCCTGACGCACGACCTTCAACGAAAGTATACCCATTCACGCATGCTTCCACACAGAAAACGCTCTAGCTGAGAATCAAACAGGACAAAGCCATACTATAAGGCGACAACGCTACCGCAGCACCACCAACGCAGTTCAAAAATTTGATTATTTTTAATCACCACGTAAACTGCCACTTTGCTTTATTAATGTTTGTCAGAGACAGCTGTAGTTTACGTTCAGAAGCAAGCAAGTGTAACTGAATCTAGGTATGGATGAGAATATACTTTACACTGTAGGATGTAATACTTTGTGCATTTTGATAATTGACTCTACCTTACATTTGATAAAACTTAAATAAACGGAGTCCCTTTAATGAAAACTGTCAGAATATAAAAATGACTAAGAGTGGGAGGACAAAGACAGAGTTACAAGCAGAGAAAAAAGAAGCAGCTGTGACTTCACATCAACCGGACATTTTGGCTGCTGTCCGTTTAACAGAAAAGTACAAAAGTTGACTTTATTAAGTGTAACAGTTTTAAAATTAAAGCATCTGTATGCTTTACTGTATCAAGTTTCCTTGTCTACTCACATAATACCTCTTAAATGTCCATAATTTACTGGGATGTTCCCAAAGTTGACTCCAGTTTTAGCTGTGTCCCTTTTAATCCCTTGTATAAATGGTGAGCACTGAAGAAAGGTGTTGAAATATAAATACTGGCAATAATGAAAGCTGTATACTTTTTTACTTCTGAAAATGTATATTAATTCACACTATCTTATTTTGTCAACATCCCCTGTTAACAGTTCTAGTATTTTAAACAGTGTCCCTGATTGTATTTGGCTTTGTACCTCGTTTTGATGAGGTTTGTCCCTGATTCTGTTAGAAGCTGTCGCTGGTATTGTTAGGCTTTTATGTATTCCAAGTGTCCCTATGCATTGTTGTGCAAGTTGTGCATATGGGCTTGCTGTGTTTAAGATTTTTACCACCCTGTGTTTACACTGTATACACGAGTCCTGCTGCACCACAGTGTGGCCGTGAGCATGTGTTCTGGCCATGAACAGGTATTGGTCAATGTAAAGAGAAGCTAAGAGACTTGCATAATTGATTGGTCCTGCAGCTAGTCATGCACAAATGCTCAATCATGTTAGCTTCAGACTGATGTGTACACACTGTGAATGGATCCCGAGGATAGTCAGTTTTAGAAATGTGCCATTTTCCTTCCAACAGATTAGTAAATAACCTTACCACACTCATCTCTTATATCTTTTAATGCGTTTTAAAAAAATACCATAAATATATTTCAGAAATAAATGCATTTACGATTTTCTGCAATACAATGCAACACACACACACACACACACACACACACACACACACACACACATGCACACATCACTACAATAAACTTTCACCTTAAGTATTACTATCCCCAGCTGTGTGCCTTGATTAGTTTTGCAGAAAGTAGATCTTATCTCGGAGCAACAGTTTACGTCACTTTTGTTTCCTCACTCTAGGACCAAATTTCATGAGCAATACTACTGCATTTGACCTTTTGTGATTGTGTTTGTGTGGGTGTTTGATGCTGGGTAATATTTGACACTGTTCTGCCTAAATATATGATTAGAATCAGGCCAACAGAATTAGCCATCTTCAGGCCTTGGCTAGACTTGTATACTTTGTTAGTCACATTAGTCAGGGTTGAAGCAGAAGTAAAAGTAGGCATTTTAAAAACACAAAACACCCACTTGTCTCATTTATGTGATTTGTGCTTGCTGCTGTATTATTTCCAGTCAAAGAAATATAGCTATTATGTGAAAAGCCTTATATTCACTCTTAAATTCCGCATTTTCCTCACTACTTTAAAGGAGTGAAATAGGGATATGGTTAAAAAATATACACTGAACCAGAATGATTTGTCCACTAGTATAGTGCACAGTAACCATTTTCCTAAATGTGAATGTAAACAGAACCTCTATATTTGTTTTTTTAATCCTAATAGCAGTAGACTTGCAATGCAGGATATAGTTGTGTTAACAGACCCTGGAAAAATGATGTTAAAGCAAAGCTCTTCTTTGAATGCAAGTCCTTCTGCCCAGCCGCTGCTAGTACAGACCACCTCTGTGAACTGCTTGCTGTTCACACTTGTCCTTTTTTATTACCAATACATAACTGATAAACAATTAATAACATAAACTGGATTAGTATGTATGCTTTTAAATCCTTAAGTGCAGGAGTTCTTCTCTGATAACAAAGTCCAGCTGGTTATTGTTGGAGTTACACAGATGCCTCATTATATTACTGTCTGCTACATTGCTGATAGTGAAACAGGTTAATGCTGGAGCTGTAGCTTCTCTGGTACAAGGTTTGATTCCTTCTGATCTCATTTGCCTACTGTGTAACTTTCAGCAAATCACTTAACTAGACATTGATCTAGGATCACTCCTGAAAAGGGACTGGGGCCAATACAGCTGGAAGGTGAAATCCTACAGAAATGACACATTTCACAGCTTGTAAAGGCAATAGAAGCAGGTTTGCTAGGAAAATGCAGGATTTATTGTATCTTGCTTACAAACGAAATGTTATTGTTACTTGTGTATACACATATATATATATATATATATATATATATGTGTGTATATATATATATATATATATATATATATATATATAGAGAGAGAGAGAGAGGACATACTGCCTGTGGAGAAATTTTCACAGCTGATAACTACAGATGGACAGGCATGGGACTCAGTATCCATGATTGTATATGTGTAACTGCTTAACTAAAAACCACTGTTTAAATATTTGAGGAATTACATGTCCTGTCAGCACAGTACAGAACAACTTTAATTTATACCAGTGTTGTGAGCTCTGTTCAGAGCAGTACAGAATCTGTGTAATACAGGCAAATAAGTTAAACAAGACTCTAGGTAATCAAAGGCACCATACATATTTAGAGGAACAGCTACTTATTTACATTATGGTTTCACTAATAAAGCATCAAATGTTTGAAATTTTCAATAGGTGTTTGACCTATGAAAAATAGCTGACAAATTGTTTTACTAGGCTATAAGAGTCTCTTATAACTGCATCTAGGAAGGAAACATGGCAGTTTATACACTAATATAGGTGAGGGGATTGTGGACAGATTCTTTCAGCATGTCATGTCAGGCATTTCCATTTTCAAGAAAAATTTCAAAGGGTGGTGCTCAGGAATGAAATCAACTGAAAAAATCACACATTACTTGCTTCAAACTCTGTAAAATTTGGGTCAATATTAGAACATCGAATGTTCTAAATATTGAATGCTCTAAAGAGTGAAAATGCAGTACCTCGGAATCATTATTGTGGGACTGCTGTATCCCACACCCCCCCCGCTAAATATATATTCCAACTCCGAGATCAGACTACAGTGAGGAAAGGGCAAATATTCTGATCTTCACTGTACTGCGATCTCAAAAAAGCACTTCGAGTTCCTGCATTTTTGCTCTTTAAAGCGTTCGATATTTAGAACATTCGATGTTCTAATATAGACCTGTAAAATTTTATATGGTATATGGTAAGGATGTTTCTCCCATCACTAAGCATTGGTTATTTACATTACCTAAGGAAAGTGTGATAATACACTTAAACCTTTGGAGTTGGTTATAATCTCCATACCGCATGCAATACCAAATTATGCATTCTTTACTGCAAACAAGTGCTGTTTTTGTATTTTATTTTGTTAATAAGGATAGCCACCAGGACTTGTTTCACAGAGGATTGCTGAACACCCACTATGTCTCATTATCTAAACAAATGTACAAACGAGTGCATTTTCATGCTAAATGTATCACTAGTAGTTTTTTTCTTCCTAGAAAGACAAATTGCCTATTGACGTTGCAGGCTGAACACCTCACATTGAAGAGTAGCATGTGATTCTCTTGTGGAGAAACTGCAATGCAATTGAGCAGCTACCTCCTCAGCTAAAAAGTTTTTGTTTACCCACAATGCCTTGCAACCATATTTAAATCACTACCCAGTACCTACCATGACATAATTTAGGGGCTGTGATTGTAGAGAAAGACTAAGTAAACAGTGAAACTACAAATCAAACAAAATACTATGATCTTCAGCTTTTGCAAATTCACTTTCAGCTTTAACTTGAGGAGTATAACAAGAAATTAAGTCAATTACGTGAGAAAGATAACTCTGAATGTGACCGATGCATTGTAAGCAAATACCCTGAGTGGCGAATTTTCAGGCCACTTAGATGATCAGATTAAAATGCAACTGCTGCTTACATAACTCCTAATCTTCAACATACTCAGTATGTAATTCTAGAGGGCTATGTTGTTTAAAGTAACAATAACTCATGGGCATTTATCTATTTTTAGCTGTAAATGCATAAGTCCTCCTTCTCTCACAACTAATATACATTATTACTAGACCTAAATCCATGTATGAAAGAGCACTAATTGTCAGCAGAGTAAGTCTGTCTACTGTTAAAGACATTTCCACTATGTATTGCCCATTTAAAGAGGAGACATCAGAAGAAAAAAATCCAGTAGAAGGCAATATATAAATAACTTAAGCAGTGAGAATTATGAGAATCAGCAGAGGAAAGGAAAATGGAAACGGTTATACACTTTAGTACAGAACATCGATGACTGTAATAAAGCAAACCTGGACAGTATGTATGTTTGTATGTATGTATGTATGTATGTATGAAAGTAGCCTGAGGATATGCTTTGTCTGATACAGTGGCACTAGCATATCTCTGGACCTTTGAGCACAAGAATTTGGGATGAACCCAAAACGAATGGAGCGGGAACAAAGCGACATATTTGAAATATTGTTCTTATAAACTTGCAGTGTTGCTAAAATAGTTTTACAGCATCATCAATTTTATGAATGGTATGAAGTCTGAAACAAATGTCTGTCATTATTTAATGACTTCTAGCCTCAATGATTTGCCAACTAAAAGCATATATTTTTATGGGAAACAGAACAAAATATCAGGCGAAATCTGCACATTCTGTGAAAGTCTGAATATTTAAGAGGTACCAAGGAGTATTCATCAAGAAAGATACCCAGTACCTAACATTTATATTGAGCATAGTCATGCGACAATATAGTATAAAGCCAGACCATGACAACTACGCTCATGGAAGTCTAACAAACTATTCAAAGTGGGGACACACATACCTCTCAACCTCTTAGAGTAAGAAATCTGGACAAAGCCATAAAACAAAGTGGTACAAATAGGGACAATTTTGAAATATTGCTCTTACAAACTTAGAAAGGTGACAGAATAACAGGTTTTGCATTAGCATTTATTTTCTGAAGGGTATGAAATCTAAAACACAAAGATCTATCATTATTTTCTAACTTCAATCTTTAGTTATTTGCCACTAATTTGCCAGAAAGCCACAAATTTATTAAAAATGGACCAGAAATATAAGGCAAAAATCTGGACATTCTGCGAAAATCTGTGCAGGTGAGGGGTATGATACATATATGTGCTCTAACATTGGCTATTGAGGCCAATGCAGTGCATTAAGCAGTATTTTTAATAAGTTTTGCAGGGTGGTTTGGTCAGATGGGAGGGATCACAGAGAGTGTCGGAGCGGAATAGGGAACTCAACTGAAGACAATTAGTTGTATAAGCAAAGCATGTAAACTGAATGAAAAGACTGTCTTCTCTGAGGTTAAACATGAAGAGAGTTTTGTTTTCAACATCACACATGCAGAGCTTTTGTGAATTCCTTACCATTGTACCTGAAACAATGACAACAGCTTCTGCATACTTTTAGAAAGGTTCTAGAAATTCCAGTGAGTGGGAACTACAAGTCCTTGATTACTTGGTAGTTGACTACCAGTTGAGTATGAATTATAAGGATCGACGGCTGGTCGTACACTAGAGCCATGGTCAAATATAACTGGAATAACCATTGTTCGCTGTTAGGTTTCAGCTAGGCTGACATTTTACACTAACACAAAGATGAGTACTCTAAGCTGAATTTGTTGTAAAGCTAATATTGTTAGGAAAGGCTAGGACTTTGTGCAGTACTTAATACAGGTGTGCCATTATAAGAGATGAGTCAACTCTTTTTTTAAGTAATCTGTGAAGTATCATTTTAATTAGCACAGAGTGTCTAGAAATCTATTTGTTTTGATGAGTACTGTTTATCAGTGAGCCTCAAGTAACTTGGCTATTGGACAACAATTACCTGGTGTATTTAAATTTCTCAACCCCTTCAAATTGTGTATTACCATCTGTACTTCCAGTTAAGTGGTGAATGTGCTCACTAGAAGGGATAATAGAAAACATTACTGCTTTTGTTTTAGCTGGGTTTAGTGATACACACAAGCCATTAAAGCAGGAATGCAGGGACAGAAAAGCTTGCAAGTATATTTTGGTACTACTCGTGTTTGAGCCAAAGTACTGAAATAAAGAGTCTAACTTGGCATTTTGCCATACATTGCTTGTAAATATGAAGAAAATGCAGATGGCCCAAGACAGCAGGCCTCTGAAATACAGGCAGCCATTATATGTTTATAGACAATTTGACCGTGCACATGTTATTTGACAAGGGGATGTGAAACTATGGGGAGTTATCTGCAGAGATGCTGGTTTAATTGCTCTGTTAATAACAATTGATGCCTACTGCTACTAAAAGCCTTTAACTGGTCCCAGAACAGGTTTCCAGAAAGGTGACCTTGGTTGACTCTGGTTGATGTTTAGGTGCATCACAGTCTCCTTGTCAATGATAATTTTTCAGCACTTTACCCCATGGACTGTACAGGGCAATCAACCTGTAGTTTTCCTTAATGAGTTTCTTTTTGCAGATACTCATGAGTTTTAACAAATTTTCAGATCTATGCCATATATATATATATATATATATATATATATATATATATATATATATATATATATAGACAGAGAGAGAGAGCAGATTTATTTTGTGCAAAAGTTCCTGGCCAGCAGAATATAAGACTGGAAACAAAGAAAACGTAATCGGTGATTTGTAGACAGTAGTATTGTAAGGATTTCCACAGGGGAATGAGGAGACAGGTACACAGTGAAGGAAAATAATGCACAATTCCTCACCTGAAGCATTAATTATAGGGCCATGGTTGTTTTTTTATAATGAATGGATAGAAACTGACTTAGTTATTATTTTTTGGAAAGTGACATAGACTACTTTGGAAATTAGAGAAAACTGGAAGACTGGCTTAGTTCCAAATCTTTTTACAGTGATTGCACAGCTGTTCATATCCAAACTGCACCTTCTTTGTTTTGTTAGCTTTGTGAAATGTCTTACATTATGTCTTGCTTTGTCGTCATTTATTTGAACTGCAGGATTATACGTTATTCTGAGTATGTTTGTACAAGAACATCCTGTCCATTAGTTATGTTAGGACATTTAATATCAACAAGAATGTTTTGCTGAAATAAGAAAAAAATCATCTGCTGAAGGGAAAATATTAGCAGTTTTAGCATTGTTAAAAGAATCTAGTTCAAATATTGTGGTGCAGTTGATAGTGGGTGTAATTTAGGTATTTGTTTAGTTAATAAGGTTCCAGATTGCAAATATAAGCTTGTATTAGGGGAGGCATGATATAAAAAGCTGGATAACAGGCAATAGGTTCTTTAGCGGTCCCATTGTATATGCCAGTTCTTATGTGGAGAGTGGTAAATTGTAGAAATACAAATGGGATGAAGAAGTGATATTTGTAAAAAAATAACCTTTCTTTTCACATTTAACACAGCATCTACTGTTATGTGCTTGACCATATAATCCAGTTCATTTTGTTTTTCTCCTCAGTGCTTTTCTAATCACTTCCTTAAAATAATGGGCATGCTTTTCCTAAACTCCCAACATGTGGTAAATCTCCTGCATGGCTGTTAAAGTTATATATTTTTGCTGCTAAATATGATGTGGCAAAAATACAGCTGTTACATTTTGCTGCTAAACAAATGTGTTTAATTGACTTTGCCTGTACAATGTACATAGTGTCAAAAAGCCAACAGATTAGCTGCATTTTGCCAATAATGTAGCATTTTCTTTGCTTGCTTTAAAAGGTCATCAGTGTCAGAGTTTTGTTTGATTTTTTTATACTGAATCTACAATATTCCTTGTAGACTTGTTTGCAACTTGCATCACTATCAAAGTATACTTGTTATAAGTCTCATACAGGGAAAGAAGAACTTAACACCTGGGTAGTATGCTGCTACTAAGCATAGTTCAGTTAGAGTATTCAGGTGCTAGTTATGTTAGAGAATATCATTCAGGAGGTGAAAATATTGAGTGAGGTGGGAGGGGGAGTACTGAACTTTAGTAAGAAGTAAATATTTTAGTGGTGCTTCTTCTGAAAACATCTCATTGATACCTGGGGCTATGTAGATATGCACTGCATGGACATTTGTGGCTACTTGTGGCAAGCAGGTGTGTTTTTGGGTTAGGCTGCATGGGAATCTTGAATATATTTTCCCATACCTTATAAAATGAGGATCTCATCAGTAATCAGAACCACATCATAAAAGATCCAAGGAGGTATTAACTTCTGACAATGAGGTTACTACATGAGAAGATGCATGCTATAATATGCAAGTTAGCTCCTGAAAAATGGTAACGTTCCAAAATTCAGTTATCTATTTCCTATCTGTAGAAATTATTTAGAAAGTATTATTCTATTAACCTGAGATTGACAGTTTTCCCATTTATGACTTGTTTAGCTGTGCTGTGTTCACTGGGGTTGGAGTAGTGTCCAGCTCCTAATTACCTTGAAATGGATTAAGTGTATTTGTAGAAATGTTACAGCAATATGACATATATTTATTTATTTATATATGTATTTATTTAGCTACATGTTGATGCCTGTGTAAATCAATCTGGGCAACTGCCCTTTTCCATGGAGACTTGGTAATACGGACTCCACAGTAACATGAAAAGTTTGCTGACACTGTCAAGTATAAACTCAGCCATAAACTGCTATAAGCTGTGCTGCTGTCTCTGTAAAATACAAACTGAAAAATTAAGGACAATAAGAGTAAATAGTTATATACTGCACAGAGGAAAAATAGTTATTACATTATGAGTCCATTACTAAGTTCTGAAAAGGTACAAAAGCAGGGACAAGGAATTTAGGATGAAGCATCCTCAAAGACTGATGGGCAACATATAGGTGAATGCTTATGGTGTTAGACAGGCACAGTGCCAAGACTGTAGTTTAATCATCCCATTCCCTTACATCACATGCTGATGTCTTCCACAAGATGGTAGGCGTTTCCCTAAGCAAAGAACCGCTTATGAAACATAAGAAGAGAATATGTCCATATGTTTTCTGAAGGATTCATATTATTTATTCATATTTGAAATTTGTTGGCAATACCTATTTCCAAGGTAGCTATCAAAAAGTTAAAATAACATAATTAATACAGAATTATGACAAGAGGGAGGCAAAACAAAATTCCTTAATACATACTTATATACATATATATATATATATATATATATATATATATATATATATATATATATATTTGTATATGTATATATATATATATATATATATATATATATATGAAACTTGAACAAGTAAGGTTAAACACACCCCGGGACTCATGAAGCTCGGCGCAAGGCCAGCGTTAGGCTTGCACCGACCATGCGGCATGTAGATGATGCAGTAGCGCCATATGCATATTAATAAAGGCGCGCTGCCGCCACAGCCACATGCATAGGAAACAAGCATGAGTGCATAGGGCATGTCAAAGTGCCACACAGAGGCGTGGAAATGTCGGCTGTTGACGTGCAACCTAAAATGCTTGAATATAACAATGTGCTGCAATAGTAATCACACCTGTCAGTGTCCGTGGATACTGAAACGTATGCAAAGCATGCAAGACAGTTCTTGCGAACACAAAATTAAGAAGCAAACACAAATGCACGGTAGCAAATATTGAGTCTCCATCCCTCGAACAAATGACATTTAAAACCGTTTGCCCGTATTCTAACGCAGTGTAGATAGTTATACCAAGTGGAAGTGAAACGCATCATGTTAGCGCCGCCAATAGCTACGTCTAGCCCAATGGTCAGGGTTACCACCTGTCCCACATTGTGAGGGATAGTACACAGCTGGGCAGTTGTGTCCATACCAAAACCATTATAAATGTAAAATATCCTGCGACTGTATGACATAATTATGTCCCACATCGCATGTAGGAGAGTGTGTTGAGTAGATGGAAAGAGTATTTTGAGAGGCTGATGAATGAAGAGAATGAGAGAGAGAGAAGGTTGGATGATGTGGTGATAGTGAATCAGGAAGTGAAACAGATTAGCAAGGAGGAAGTAAGGACAGCTATGAAGAGGATGAAGAATGGAAAGGCTGTTGGCCCAGATGACATACCAATGGAAGCATGGAGGTGCTTAGGAGAAATGGCAGTGGAATTTTTAACTAGATTGTTTAATGAAATTTTGGAAAGTCAGAGGATGCCTGAGGAGTGGAGAAAAAGTGTTTTGGTACCTATCTTTAAGAATAAGGGTGATGTGCAGAGCTGCAGTAACAACAGAGGGATAAAATTGATCAGTCACAGCTTGAAATTATGGGAAAGAGCAGTAGAAGCTAGGTTAAGAAGAGAGGTGATGATTAGTGATCAGCAGTATGGTTTCATGCCAGGAAAGAGCACTAGAGATGCAATGTTTGCTCTGAGGGTGTTATTGGAGAAATACAGAGAAGGTCAGAAGGAGTTGCATTGTGTCTTTGTAGACTTGGAGAAAGCATATGACAGGGTGCCTAGAGAAGAGTTGTGGTATTGTATGAGGAAGTCGGGAGTGGCAGAGAAGTATGTAAGAGTGGTACAGGATATGTACGAGGGTAGTGTGACAGTGGTGAGGACTGCAGTGGGAGTGACAGATCCGTTTAAGGTGGAGGCGGGATTACATCAAGGATCAGCTCTGTGTCCTTTCTTATTTGCAGTGGTGATGGACAGGTTGACAGATGAGATCAGACAGGAGGCTCTGTGGACTATGATGTTTGCAGATTACATTGTGATCTGTAGTGAGAGTAGGAATCAGGTTGAGGAGACTCTGGAGAGGTGGAGATATGCTCTAGAGAGCAGAGGAATGAAGGTCAGCAGGGCTAAGACAGAATATATGTGTGTAAATGAGAGGGAGGGTAGAGGAATGGTGAGGATGTAGGGAGTAGAGTTGGTAAAGGTGGACGAGTTTAAGTACTTGGCATCAACAGTTCAGAGTAATGGTGAGTGTGGAAGAGAGGTGAAGAAGAGAGTACAGGCAGGGTGGAATGGGTGGAGAAGAGTGTCAGGAGTGATTTGTGACAGACAGGTACCAGTAAGAGTGAAAGGGAAGGTCTACAAGAGGGTAGTGAGACCAGCTATGTTATATGGGTTGGAGACAGTGGTATTGACAAAAAGGCAGGAGTCAGAGCTGGATGTGGCAGAGTTAAAGATGTTAAGATTTGCACTCGGTATGACTAGGATGTATAGGATTAGGAATCAGTATATTAGAGGGTCAGCTCATGTTGGATAGTTTGGAGAAAAAGCAAGAGAGACGAGATTGAATTGGTTTGGACATGTGCTGAGGAGGGATGATGGGTATATTGGGAAAAAGATGCTAAGGATAGAGCTGCCAGGTAAGAGGAAAAGAGGAAGGCCTAAGATAAGGTTTATGGATGTGGTGAGAGAGGACATGCAGGTGGTTGGTGTGACAGAGCAAGATGCAGAGGATAGGAAGAAATGGAAAGAGATGATCCACTGTGGCGACCCCTAATGGGAAAAGCCGAAAGATGATGATAATGATCGCATGTAATAGTCACGTACAATAGTTATTTCTGTATGTAACATACCACATGTTACAAGAAATAGAATAAGCAAGAAATCGAAACAGAAGGAACATATAAACTGCTACAACAATAAGCTAACATGTAGGCATAAAACAAAAGTATTATCCGTAGTACTGACCGTGGGTACGTGTTGTCCTGTAAAACTGATTTGTGTCCTGAATATATCCCATCCTGGCCATATGAAAAGGTGGCAACCCTACCAATGGTCAGAGCATTCGGCCAAAATCCGCCCATATGCGGTCCAAGCCGTTCTTATCAGGATGTGTCAAAGATGAACGGGTATTACCCAGGTGTACCTACCATGTCATGAAAGTTAAGTATGTGCGTGTACCTATGTGCGTGATGTACAGCATGTGGAAGGTGAAAAATGCCAGGGTAGTCCTCACAACCATACAGGTACCTGACATATGTAGTGTATGCAATGTGTTCCCTTGACTGTGCCATGGGCCATTACCCAAAGAAGGGATGGATGGAGTGTCAGGAATATGTGTGTGGGGGGGTGGGTAATGGTATAATCCACAAAGGCGAGACTGTGTTGGATGCACAATAGGTGAACTAGAGGTGTATGAGGGAGCAGCGAGTGAATCAGAAAGAAACACAAAGAACAAGCATACACATCTGCAATACAACCTGACAGGCCATATTGTAGAACAAAATCACACAAACATATGAATATTAAAATGTGCGATACACATGTACAGAAACATCACCGGCACATACCCACAGAATGGTCTGGCTCGAACTGGCCCATCCAAATGCAACACACCTGGATGCATAATTGAATACCCATCATCCTCTCCACAGCACACAACCCGCCCCCATTCCTGAACGTCCACCAAATCCAGACATACTCAGGCTACTAGCTTGGCGCAGCCATATCTACACATAGTGACCACTACTCATATGTAGTAGGCAGTGTCACCCTAGGCAGTGTCAGGATTGCAAACTATGTATCCCTTGCATGTGAAACTCTAACACATTTTCGTAAATCCAAAAGAATGGACGGTATTTGGCTTGTTCAATTTTTGGATATCCCTCATGGGATAAGTATCCTGTGTAAACATCAGACTTGGTATCACAACACGATGTCCAGTCCTGTAGACATCTGGACACAAGTTGTATGTGCAGTAGTGGTGCACGAGACTGTTCAGGCCTAGACGGTCATGCAGAACCTACTACCCAGGATCAAACACCTGCCTGTGATGCACGTCTCCCCCACATGAATTATCGAGAGAATATATTGTACACATTCGCATAGTGGCACTTGGAAATAGGGTGATTATGGCACTGACGTAAACAGGTTACCTCTTGACCCACTGTGTGAGGGACAGTCACTGTTTGGGTCCTGACCAAGAATGATACAATGGCAAATGTCCTGTGATTGTAGGAAATAACTATGTGCCATACTTCATGTAACAGTTGCCTAAAGTAGTTATTTCTGGATATAAAATATGTAAATCATACAAGAAACAGAATAAGCAACTAAAGTGCTACAGGAATAGGCTGTCATCTAGGAAAATAATGAATGTTCTAAACCCTGTACTGACCGTGGGTATGTGCTGGCCTAAACAATCTGGTGTGTCCAGAATATATCCCATCCTATACATATGAAATGTGGCAACCCTACCAATGGTCAGAGCATTCGCACAATAACTGGCGAGCCTCTTAATCACTCACAAAACCAGTGACCTTTGAAGGAAAGGTGTTGAATGACACTTGAATGACTAATGACAATAATTAAGAGTAATAGACGCTTTTAACTGCAGAAAATAAGTATTAATACATATGGCTCTGAATCTGTCAACATGTTTCAAGTTAATAGCACTAATATTGTAGAAGTGTCTGTGATTGTCCCTGATTTGTCATTGCCTTGTCCCTGTCACTGTTGAAATTAGTCCCTGAGTATTACAGAGGTCCGTACACATATGTACACCAACCAGCTGTCACATATATTGACAGTACTATTGCATACCTGTAGTGAATTCATAAGTGATGTCCAGAATAATATTCATCGTATATATGAATGAATGAAATAGTCAAACATGAAGGGAAACACCACTGGAAACACTCCCCACCCTGTATTATGTAGTGGAACCATCCCCCACCCTATATTATGTAGTGCCAACCTAATAATGTGGTCAAAGGTGCCCAAACCCCTGCGTCTGTAAACACAGGTAGAATGTTAAAATTGGGACCAACTCTGTCCATGTGCTACGTCTGACATTTGAACAGGTACAGGACAGTTCTGGTCACCAGTCGGGCAAGCCTAAACCTGGATCACCACATGAACACCCTCACAATCAAACACATGTATGTGCCAGGACTATAAGCTTTGGAGTTCTGAATATCCTTGGAGTGAGTAAACATGCAGCACGGGTCCAGAGCAGTAGGGAATAGGGAATGTCGCATGTGTAGTACTGTGGTTTTCCCAGCAGGAGAATGGATGCCTGCTGTGTAAGTAAAGCTGTGAGGCGTATGATAGGGTAGCTATGAAGCATGGGTATACATATAAATGAGGCAGAACACCAATAGTGTAGTGATTAGAGCATCCACCTAATGTAAAGGCATTTGCGGTTCAAGTACGACTATAGCACATATCATTTCCTTGTGTAATGAATGCTTCTGTGCTGTAAAGCCAACATTTAAACATGTAAAGGTGAACGTGTGTTTTGCATGGGGCCGTTAACCAGATTCCATCAATCAAAGTGGTACTTTCATAATGAGTAAGGTGCACGTAAGCACAAAGAAGTGGCGGTAAACATATGTAACTCACAATAAGGATATGCAAGTGTGCCTGTGCGGGTGTAAGCAGCTCCCAGCATAGCAAATGTGAGTAACTAAGGTATTATATAGTGCTTGCAGCGTATGTCAGATAAAGCTGCACAAGAGTGAGTGGAGCATCGCTATTCACACCAGAGGCAGGGTTATACAAGTGGCCATAATATCGTTGAACTGCTACATCAACATTACACACAGATGGAATGTAGTTCATGTTGTGACCACCTACACTTGTAACCCGCAAATGTTCATAATCCATAACACCAGGAAAGGCACGTATGTGCAAATATAAATGGAGGGAGACCCTGTGAATACACGAGGCTGTACAAAATGTGTGTAGGGCCCCTAATGCTCTGGAGAGGGCAATGTGTAAAGGTGTGTCATGGCTGCGATATCAGGTGGATAATGGCTGTTACGTGTGGAAACTCAACACGGGTGGGCTGGAGAAACTATGGCTATGTGATTATTGACACAGGAGTGCCAGGGTTGGTTGCGCCAGTTGCAATGGAGCAGCCCGTGTAGGTCAGCTAGTACGTAGGTGCGATTCCCAGCTAGAGTGTTGTCTGCGTGGAGACATGCGTGAATGGGTGTATCTTCATTGAAGGTTGTGCATCAGGGCTGGCATCTCGGCATGTAAAACCTATCTGCCAATCATTAGCAGACTGGAGTTCCACTGTGGCGACCTCTAACCGGGAAAAGCCGAAAGACACAACAATATGCAGACATCAATATGTTGACGTACATTCTCTGTAACACATGCACTCCATTTATTAACATAAATAATATGAATGTGCACAGAAACAAATACAGTAGCAGGAATAATAGGCTGTTCAGACGAGGAATAGGTCAAATGACACTGTATCGCATCACACTTATCAGCGGTACTCCATACATGAAAAAAGTGCAACATCTGTCTGCTGTATAACGTGCGGTATACTGATTACAAGTTAACCGGAGTGAAGTGTCGGTGTCATAATGACTAAGGCAATAGTATGCTGTTGAAGCAGAGATAAAACCCAATGCGCATGTGTAAGTGTGTTTGTCCGGGAAATGTATTGGTCAACGGACACACAGATGTATATATATATATATATATATATATATATATATATATATATATATATATATATATATATATATACAACAGTTATTGATATATACACATATACACACAAAAAAATATATATATATCATTGTAGATATACACATGTACATAACTAGGTTACTTTACAGCAATTACGGGTAACATATGTTCAGATCGGGCATATGTTACTGGGAGGTCCAATAAACAAACGTTTACCTCCCACACCGCCCAGCTAGGCCGGTCAGACATACAGACAGGCAATAAAGATAAATACATTGCTGCTTTCCAAACCAGAGGCAGGAAAGTACCAGTGGGAGAGATCTTCAAGGTCTACACTTTAAACATGGATAACGGGGCCCCTTGCGAGACACCAAAAATTCACTTTACGTGGAACCCTTGGTTATCGATGCAAGCAGGATGTAGGTGTACATGGAACAGTAGGTTGTGCAAGTGTAATAATACATGGGTTGACAAAACGTACGACATGTGTCCCGAGACGGGAGAGTGGGCAATGTGTAGGGGTGTGTTCATACCCCAGCTGCGCTCACAGTAAGTATTTGTCATGAGTGCTGTAGAGGGGTGTCAGGTAGGTGAATCATGGGTATGCAATTATGGGCCTAAGCGTGCAGGTGCTGGTTGGCAGAGATGTAGTAGGCCCGCTCAGTTGAAGTAATTAATATTCCTATGTGGGCATAGCAGACGCCTATAACTCCCATACGTGAAGAGCACATCTACTGGATAGTCTGTAAACCATTGGGGGGACACACAGGGACTATATCAGTGCCGTGTACCCGATTAGCATGGACGTCCATATTTATGAATCAGAATGTAACACAGTCCAACTAAACACTTCCAGAACTAGTGATATTAGGTGGACAGGTGGAAGAATACAGGTAATGACTGATGACAACATGTATGAGTCATAAACAGCATGTACCTCGACAAACATGAATGAATGCATATGCCCTGTGACTGTCAATGTGTCAGGTTAATAGAACCAATCATTGAAATGTGTCCCTCAGGGTGTTATGCAGTGTCCCTGATACAGTGTTCATTCTCCCCCATTGGTATGTGAGGTCTGGTAGTGATGGAAAGCGCATAGTCCGCCGACCACCTTAGGTAGATGATAGCATAATAGTTTTGGATTACCACCTATTTGCCTTTGTGAGGGACACACCACTCTGGGCAGTTGTGTCCTGCAAAACGAATGTTATGGCACATGGCCTGTGATTTCAGGAAAGGAGGTCATATATTGTGTGTCGTGGTGTCATAAAGTGATTCTGTTGTATCAGAAACAGCTACATGTTATAGGAAACAGTATTAGCAACTATAATGCTACAAGAATAACCTTAATGTATGCAAACCGGTGAAGTAGTCAGTTTACTACTGGCTGTGGGTATGTGTTGCCTTGCCAAATGTGACAGCTCTACATATAGGTCCTATAGGGCTGCCACCTTTTGGAATGGCCAAAGTGGGACCTGCTCTGTAAAAATGTCAGACGTACCAGGTCAGAACATACCTACAGCCATGCATAGTACAGAAATATACATATTAGCACAAATCAAAGCTTAGTCTAGCAGCAGTCAAGTTGCTTATGCTACTTCACATAACATATCGACGTGTCATGTATACAATAACCATTACATGCAACTATTACAGACACGTAGAATATAATAATGTCCTCTAATCAGGACAGTTGCTATGGCTAGAGTATTCTCGCATGACACATATGCCTAATGAGGGACTGTCCCATGCAAAGTGGGAAAGGTGTTACTCCTAGAGTCTCATGTCGGCCAATCTAAAAGGTGGAAAACCTACAATAGGTATGCGTTAGCATGACCCGGCAGAGAAATGAGTTTCCCAAAAAACATTTACATGTCAGCATTGCAGAGTATCGGTTACCATGTATCAGCCAGATGGGAGCAGACTGTATGAGGAACACGCATATAATATGATTATGTCACTGGACAGGCTGCCGAGTCCGTACAGTCGATTGCCTGTCGTTGCCTAATGGATAGACATACCCGATACTGTAATCATGTAGTCCGATGTAATAGGCATCACAAGGGATTGCGCCCACCCAGCGTGAGTGACAAATGTAAGCACAGATATCGGTGCACGTGCAAGTGAGTGAGCAAGCGGGTTTAAGTGTGTTTGTCTACCAGTATGCCAGTATTGCAGTGTTAAAGAAATGTGGTGTCTAAACAAGTATAAGGAGCTGTAACCAGAGGTCAGCAGTGCTTAACACCATGCAAACCCACGCACAACCGCTCCCACCTGCTGGAATGTGCCTTACACACTCCGTATCCAAAGGCGTTGTTCTGGCCGCAAACAAAGAACCGTCCTTTGCATGTGTTGGTAGCAATACCCTGCGCACACAGCTCATGTGAATTACCAATACACCATGGCATATGTACAGACAATAGACAGTACCACACACATACCATACAGCACAGTCATCCAACAGTATAGCAATGTACTGACAGATATGTCCGGACCACTGGTGTTTGAAGACCTGGCCGTCCTGTGTTTCAGTGTGTGAGCATGCCCAGTATGACTGTTACGCATGTTGTCGACTGACATTACCATCATACCTTCATGTGTTTAAGCATGCCAAGTATGGTCAAATGGATCGCATGTGTCACATGTCCAGATAGTCAGTACTATGGTGCCGACCCCTGCGTTGTACACCGACAGGTGGCATGCTGTGTCTGCAGGGTAGCTAATGGTCATGTGGCATTGACTGTTGCTACATTTCTGCACAGCGTGGGGGGACATCCAACTCTATCCACAGTCCTACACAGCACTGGGGGTGGCGCACATGATTCTCACATGTGTACGTTGGAAGGGGGCACAGCTGACAGTTGTACATATTTGCTACTACTGTACTGGTATGGCAGGTACTCCATTTCAGTGTGTGGACCTACCAAAATTGCTGTTTGGAGGCATACTAGTGTATGTCAGATCCTAGCTTTAATTACCAGCATAGCGGTTTCAGATGTCCTAGCCTTCACAACCTACATCCAACTGCCTGTCCTGCTGTAGTCTGTGTGTGTGTCTGTGGGGGTTGGGGTCATTCAGTGGGCATATCCAGAGGCCATTGTATAGCATTTGTCTGTATTGGTCTACACCTGTCCAGCTGTATGAGACTTGTGTGGGCTGTATGGACACACACGATGTTCAGCCCATAACCTGCAGTGGGTTAGGACACCCTGTGTACTACTGGCTACTGTTGTGACCCCGGTATGTGCTACAGATGTCATGGTGCCACTATGGACGTGTACTGTCTGCTGCCCTAACAGTCAGCCACCAAATTCCCTTGTATGCTCACATCCATACCATAGCTACAGGTAAATACACATTATAATACAACTGCCAATTGGTAGGTCGAATGACTTACCTGGGGGGTGTTCCAGACCTGAGGATGGTGCTGGAGGACTGCCTATGTTGGATGCACACAGTGCACTTCCTATACATGGCTGAGCACAGGTAGTGTCATGTTTGGCATCCATTGTACTGTCTGTGCAAGTCAGAGAGGGTGAAATCCCTGGGTACCTACTGTGTCAGTGCATATGCCATGTGTTGCCTCTTTGCCAAGGGCATGTCATACTGTGCACGCCCCTTTCGCCTACTGGGCCCAGCTCAGGTAGTTCCTCCTCCAAGTCACACTGTGCCTGTACAGGCCTTGGCATTGGTGGGGGGCTGTGTGGCCCTGCCCCATGCTGTTCCTGCTGCAACTGTTACCGTGGGATCAGATTGTGTAGCATAGCACATACCATAACAATTTGGGTGCATGTAGCTGGTGAATACTGCAAGCCTCCACTGGATGTGTCCAGACACCAGAACCGTGACATGAGCATCCCAAACACATGCTCAATTGTATGTCTTGCCTGTGTGTCTGCTTCATTATGGTGTAGTTGTTCAGGTGTGTGTGCATTGCTGATGGGTGTCATCAGCCACGACTCCAGTGGTTAACCAGCATCCCCCACTAGGAGACTGTAGGGGATGTCCATAGTGGCAAAGGTGTGGTACATGCCATATATCGGAATCGTCATAGCTTCCAGGGCAGACAGCACACACATTCAGTTTAATGCCCTGGCCATCGCATATGGCCTAGCTTTTGGGTATGCCCCTGAAGTTAATGTAGGCCCTACCCCGCTCACTGGGTGGTGCTTTGATGCGTACGTGCGTGCAGGCTATAGCACCCAGTACCCCAGGGTAGTCAGCCATTTGGTGGAAGAGACTGATATTGCTGGTCAACAAATCACGTGCTTTGAGGACATGTACGTGCTCACTGGCATGTGGTGACATGGTGTCTGTGAACTGGTGCAATACTCTGGATGCAGACGTCTGTGAGATCTCCATGATATCCCCAGTTGTGCTTTGGGAGTTACCTGTGGCTAGTATACCTAGGCCAACACATACCTTGGTATCCACTGGGATGGGTTTCCCTCGGCCTGTTCGATGTGTCAGGTGTGGCTGGCGCAGCTCAACAGGCTGCTGTAGGAGGTCTCTGTCCATCCCATAGCGTTCCATTATCTCCAGCTCATGTAGTCCCTGGTAAGTTACCCTGGGTCTGTAAAGTCTTATGTCACCTCACTAAGGGTTGTTCAGCAGCATTCACATCCTCACCACCCTCAGCCTCTTGCACATGTTGGTCTATGTTGCCTGCTGCAGCCCTTCTCATTTGGTTGGACTGTGTTGAGAAATGTCCCCGCATGTATACACTGGTGGTGTAGAGTGTGGAAGAAACCTGTGTGTATGGTGCTTGCTCACTTTACCGTAGTGTTCTGGGGCAGGCTGGCCATGTAATCTGCTGATTGTGCTGATTATCACCTGTTTGTGCAGCCTGTTCACCTTGACTACTCCACTACTGCTGTTGTCCCTCCCAATTTCACCAGGCAGGTATAGACACACCCCTAGCTTAGGCGTGCTAAGGCAGGAGCAATCACGAGGCACAGGTCTCCAATGTACGTACAGTATGCCTGACCCCCCCTCCCATGCTTTTACCTATATGCGAGCCCTGCACCCGGCTATCTAGATATATACACTCTTGGAATCTGCATCACACCCTGGGGATAAACGGGATTCACTATTGTCAACCTCATTTGCATAGTATAGTCTTCTAATGTATAGTTATATGACCCATACTGACCCCCCAAATTAATAACCACTGCTTACTGTCGCACAGATCCGTACACAACTGGTTAAAGGTGCCTTACTATCACCGTATTCGATGTCCCTTGGTTGTCCCAGCAACAAAAAAAACAGTCTCTACATGACTAGAACCCGGGACCCTGCACACCACAGACGATGTGCTTTACCACTACGCCATGGCAGATATACATACATCTGAGGTAATCACGTACAGATCATCCAGCACAAACATTCAATAGTGCTAATGTCCACATACATATATGTATATATCTATGTCTATCTATCTATATCTATGTATATATATATATATATATATATATATATATATATATATATATACATACATATACACACACACACACATATACATATACACACACATACATAGATATTGCATTTGTATCACAGCAGCGGACCACATGACACCAAAGCATTAGACAAGAATGAAAAGGAAATCACATGTGCCACCTGCATTATGTAGTGGTGTTACTATCAAGGCAAGTGTGTTTCATTGCGCCACATGGGTCAGACTGTATTAAGGGCAAGAGTAGGGCTGCTGACATTTACTCACCAGACGTATTGGCGAATGTATGTGTTGACAACCCATTGTCTTGGGCGATTATGACATTTGTGGACACTATATAGGAAATCAACAAAACACACTCAACACATCCTGAAGCTAGCCACCCACAGATACCATCACATAGGATATGACTGCCAAACACACACATTACTCTGTCCCCAGGCAGCTGGAAACACACACCTACACACACACGTGTCAGGGCTGGGATTAGAACATAGACCTAACTACCTTATCACACTACAGCATTACACAGTTACAGAATGCGTTACCGAGATTGCTGGATCACAGCACTCCCAGAGGCATACTTCTTGGTGGGTGACATCATCAACAATGGAACAAATGCCTACAGGGATTGTATGGAGTGTGAACATTCTAAAAGCATATTACTGTCCCAAGGCAGACGGAGGCAAACACACGGCAGTGGTGTGAGCAGGACAACTGGCTATCTACAGAGCACTATTACAACACTACATAGATAGAAGACGCGCCACAGACAGTACACCTTTCAAGACAGTCAATATGACCTTCTAGGAATGCAGACATCGACATGGATGCTGGCAGTTACGGTGTACATACCTGTGAACCAGTGTGTTCAATGTAGGAATCCACCCTGAAGTGGGGTATGGCCGTCTGTTGCCTGGATGACCACTATCGCTATACAGGATTACAATGGTCATGCCCATACACAGAGGCACATAACCGACACAAGGTGTCACTGGGCATGCTCACACACTTAGTAGCTCACGTCAGTTTAGAATGCACTATGTGTCTATCTACACAACGGCGTACTGGGCATGCTCACATACTTAGTAGTGAAGGGCTGTCTTGTATGCACACAGATTCTAAACACGGAAGGGCACAGTGTGTCGATAGTCATCATTGTTAGCATGAATGCTGCACTACATATGTCTGACACCGGTCTTCTACACAACGTCTGCTGCTGTCCATCACCTTAGCTGTACCAATCTAAACCTGGCACACTAATACCACCCATGGTGTTGTCCTGGCAGGAGTGGGTACTTCGTACATGTAGTACCATACATAGATGAAGAACCTGAGACCAGGTAAACACCCTGACACCTACAGGACAACTGCATTGTATGTGTATGCTAAACAGTGCTAGATGTATAGCGTTCATAATCATAGCTGCCAATCTAGATCCAACAATGGGGAATACTGACATCTGTGCAGTGAGGAACACCTGGCATAAGGCTCAGTTGTGCACAATAGCACTACCACTGTATACCTCAGATACAGACATGTGGGGCATAAGACCGTTACGGACCACTCCAGGTGTTAGTGTCTCCACGTACATGAAGGCTACTCACATGTACTGACCGGTACATTCTCAAAAGCCATCACAGATGTGTCAGGTGCAGATCACAGTGGTAAATGCTGCACTCTAGTATGTAGCCCTCACACATCACCATGTCCTTGGACCAGCAACACACATTCATACATTCGTGCAACACCTTGTTACTCATGACCAGTGGACTGTACCTAGCTCTACAGCAACTGTGCAGACTACCCATGTACTGACAGGGTTCCATCATGTGTTATACAATGCACTGATACCACTATTCATAACCAGGTTGGCTGTACACATAACAGGGGCCCTGGGTCTTATACAGCTGTAACAGATAACTGTTACTGTACACCAGACAACACACTCATGTTTGGATATGACATACATGTAACTGCCATGGATATGTACATGCCCCACACACACACACAACACATATGCACATAACATAGCTATTGCTGTCCTTCGTGCAGACATGTGGCTACAGCGATTACACGCATGCACATGGAAGGTAGGTCCATGGCTGTTGAATGCTAACAGTACATAAGGTAGCAATGTTGATCGAGTTAACATTCCCTCTGTACTGGTTACCCATGACAACTATCATATCATACAACAGTCCATGTGTCATGTATGTCATCACACATGTTCACCAATTAAAATGCATACACACATGGCTACATGACAGGAATGTAGGACCTATACACATGTACAAGTAGTGGTGTGCATTCAGCTACCATGCATGTGCAGTAGCTGATGTTTGCAGTTCATCTGTGTCTTACTACAACATGCAGTTGAATGCAGCCCCATCATTGACACCTGTATATGGTGAAATACTGACAGTATGGTAAGATGTACATCAGGTATGGATGGATGTGTGTACATAAAGTGGTGGGCCACCTTTGCAGATTGATGTTTGCTGAAGATAGCTCACAGGTGTGTCACAAGCCGTCCTACCATAACATGTGCAAACAGTAAGCTATGTTTCTGTTAATTGAAGGTGAAGACATACAACCTACACAGTGGTCAGGGTGTCACTGACTTTAAATCACTTGACACCTGTAAAACTTATGTCCTCCTATGTGCGTATAGCAGCACAATTGCCAAAGGTAGCGTTGGTACACATTGTAATGTAGGCAATACTGCTGCATGTCTGTCAGACGTATCATAAGACAGCAGGTGTTTGATTCACAGTACTGCCATGCGTGTTTGCTTGTGTGACCATATATGCCACATATGGTGGGGAATACATCCGAATTGTTACACACCCCTGTACACTGTTGTAGAGATCTGTACATACTGCAGTGTAGAAAGCAAGACATAGACAGGGGTGGTGTGTGTATCACACACGTGTTAGCTATCTGTATGTGCATGACATTTGTGGACTCCAGTGTGTGTGTGTGTATGTATGTATGGCTGTCTGGTGCATGGAGTGAGGATGTATGCTACCATTGAGAACAGATAGGGCCCCTAACCCCTCAAGGTGATGCAATCTACTACCCTTTTGATGCTGTCAATCTTAGGCATTACTGACTACCTGTACATGTTCATTCTCTGTGTCGCATCATGTGGGTGCACAGTACTGTAATGGTGATTACCACATAGGCAGGGGTCCTCACCTCAACAGTATCAAGTGTGTGTTATAGTGTCGTTGACCCCGTGAGTGTGGGCGTGTTAGTGTGTGTGTCTGTGTATGTCTGTGTGTGTTCTCATCCTGTAATGTGAAAGTGTATTACTGCTACACAGTGAGGCCTCATGCTATCAACTGGCCCCTACCCTTGACATCAGCTAGACCGCTGTGTAAACCCCCCGCACCATGTAGCTGTACCTGTGATGTCACCTGGTATGGATGTCACATCTCTAGCCACTGTAGCCTAGTACACAGCTCACATGCTCCTGGATCAGTAGATGTGTAGAGATATTTGGAATGTCAGCCTTTCTAACAGTGAGGTTGAGGCTATGTATAGCATGCTGGTATTGCCATCCATGCCTGTGAGTACTCCACATTTACACATGTGAAACTGCAAACACTGGTACTTAATGGCACATGCAATTAGACCTTAAGGAGGGAATCAGGGTATCATTACCAACATGCTGTTACTGTTGTTACCAAGACACATACTGTGAACATAAAACAATGCATTCTAACCGCAAACACTGTTACATAATGGCAAATCCAATCAGACCTTAAGGAGGGACGCAGGGCATCATTACCAACATGCTGTTACTGTTGTTACCAAGACACATACTGTGAACATAAAACAATGCATTCTAAACCTGTACTACATGGTATGTCTGCTGCATGTCAACAATACACAACAAATGTAATATACACTTATCTCACTATTCTGTTCACCCTGTGCATCAGACCATATGAGCATGTCCCTGCACCGATGGTCTGGATGACAGATATGCAGCACAGGCATCATCATATGCACAGGGTGATAATGTTTGCCAGGGACCTAGGCTGCATCAGTGGATGACATCATGTGTGTGGGTTATGGCCTGTGGTCTAATTGGACATGTGTGGTTGTTATGCATGTGGGTGTTGCGGTGCCCTACAGATGTTTCTGGTGTGTGCGTGTATATGTGCGCACAGTTCTGCCATGTATCCAGCCTACACAGGGGTATCATTGACAGCTCCAGATTGTACTGACCAGGATTTACAGCTCACTGTGTCTGGCCATGGCCACGTGACCTGTGCCTGCCAGGGGTTGCACTACCAGACAGAGGTACAAATTGGGTACTGTCCGATGACACATGTCCACTGGAACCATGTCCTTGCTGGGACTGTCCAGGGCCATATCCATGTGGCCTGCTGTGTTCTGGTGTGGACAGCACAGCACCAGCTGCACTGCTGCTGCTACTGGCAATATGGGAGCGGGCATGTGAGGTAGCTCGTTTGCGTAGACCCGCACCAGGTGGTGTAGCTGGCCTTCATCCAGGTGGCCTGCACCTCACTCCTACCAGATGTTCCAGCACAGACAGCTCACGCTCGCGGATTGCCATGCCACAGTCAAGGATTCCAACCATGTCACCCAATCACCTGTCCAAAACGTCAGCAATCTGCTGTTGAGCATTTGCCAATGCCTGGATGTTTTCATTTAAAGAATGGATATCAGCCCTCTGAAGCCTCTGCCCTTCTCTGTTCTGCCATTCAGCATGTGCCTGTGCCATCATTACAGTCTGAAACATGTGTCTGGTGATACCAGCTGCTGCACTCTGTCGTGCAGGTGCATGTCGGCCAGAAGTCCTCCTACGAGCAGCACTGGCCACATGCCTGTGTGGCACATCTGCAGTCATTTCACTGACACCATGGTGTGAAGACACACCTTCTGTAGCCACCACACGTTCCTGTTCCAAGCTAACACACGGTAACTGTCCTTCCTCTATGGCCACTGGTGATGGAGTATGTGTTGGCATGAGAACTGTGTGCGGGGAAGAGGGGGATATAGGTGGGATGGCAACCAATGGCACAGATTCAGCCCCTGACAACCCTGCCTGTACCTCAAGCATATGTTCATCACTGCTAGAGTCTGTGGGGACACTAACATCAGATGGACCGCAGGAGGACAATGCACCTACATCACCTGTGAAGGCAAACAAAGACTCTACATTACAATAGAGACACACACCACACACAGACACACACCACACACAGACACACACCACACACACACACACACACACACACACACACACACACACACACACACACACACACACACACACACACACACACACAAACACACACAGACAACCATGCATGTGATATGACAGAAGGCATGCAGCATGCATGTGATAGAGCAGACGGCATGCAGCTCAGACATTAATAGTGTTAGCAAACATTCCTGGGTTGCACACAACAGCAAGCATGTGTCATAGCAGAAGCCATGCATTTCACACAATCATGGTAGTAAGCATGCATCCCTGTGATACACCATGTGGACCAGCACAGGTTAACAGTACACATGGCTGATGTGAGGCATATGTCCTTGACATTAACATGTAGTATGACATGTAATCTGCTGATGTGTGCAGTGACATGCATACATGTTTGACACAATGGTGTCCTGACACATGTACAGCAGTGTAATGGTGTCACATTGCAGTGTTGTCTGTATGCCCTACAGATAGAATGCACTTTTAGCAGATGTGCATGACCATTGAAGGGTAGTATGAGATGTCTATATTGCTATACAGTGTGAAGTACAGACACAGTGCCATTGCATGGAATCATGAGGCTTTTCTATTGCTATTCAGTGTGGAATACACATACAGTGCATAGCCATGACTGCGTGCATACACAATACATAAATACTGTGGATTGTGACCCACGTCACTGAGGTGTATACACACTAAACCATGCTGTGTCATGTGTGACAGGTCACCAGAAGACCTATGGATGACACCCCTGCACAACTGCTAACATTTCTTAGCTGCCTGAAAACCATGTCCACACATGGCAGACTGGTCAATACACCATGTCCCACATGACATTTTTGTACTACACACACAAGGTGCACGGCTGACAGTGATGTCCAACAGCAGCAAGGGAAATGTACGGTATCTCTGGCCTGATGTGGAGTCTGTGTATGTATGTGGAAGCTGTACAGGTGACTACTTTCATGCTGTGACACAGTCATGATGTTCAACACATCTTATGTGGTTGAATTAAGTGACACCTCCACAAGCTGTGCACAGGCTGTTAGGATATCCAGTGTTCCACATCTACTATATAACCATTCAACAAAGGCTATAGTTGGACCATGTGTAGACAATGTGCAACAGGGTGTACACACATACACATCACATTTACTGTGTGTTACTACATGTCTCTGGCCATCCTCCATGGTCATGTGTGAACATGTGTTGGCCAAATGTGTGTGATGGCCGTCTATCTCACATGTCTGTGTTGTCCCATATGACATACACCCATAGATGTCAGATACTCCAGTGTCCACAGGGTTATGCAGACAAAGGGTTGTATGTTTGGTATGTGGGGTATGTTTTATGGGATAGTGAGACAATGTTGCAGCCGGACCACTACATGTCTGGGACATGTCAGATGGCACATCACAATGTCTGCACTCATTGCAGGGGCACATTCCACAATGGTGAATCATGTGGGCTGCCCATATCCCAGCTCACTGTGTAGTATTGTTTGCATACCTCACATGTGTTGTTCTGATGTATAGTACATATTCCTACATTGAACAACGCCTCCACCGTTGTATGCACAGCTGTCCACACATCTGGCAATGACAGTTACTGTGGTTTCATGTTGGTGTTTCATTTGGTTTGTATATATTGCACATGGGTAGCCAGTGTGATTGATGAAAGATGCAACTTGTATATCATGACTGGACCATACATTATGTGTACATGTGTTAACTGGCCACATGGTGAATAGATCTGTGCATTCACATGCCTGATACTGATAACTGTCTCACCTGCAATGGCCTGCTGTCTCTGTGGCATGCCAGAGGTACCTGTATAGGGGTGACACAGCAGTTTGATCATTATCCATGACTGTATGACAGCTACAGGGTGCACTGTGCATGTTAACACATTCGCCAGTACAATAGCATATACTATGGAGTATGCACATGTGTGCATACACAGGGTAGCATACTATAGTATGCGGCATGTGTGTAAACATACCTTGCATATGATATTACATTACATATTGTACAGTGACACATGTGACTAAATGGGATATAATATTTATATGTGCAGTAGTGACTTACCAGGCAACTCCAGGCTCGGTGGTTGGGAGACACCCACCTCCACGATGGCAGCTAGAGTTTGTGGATGCTGTTCTGATGGGTTCCCCAGGCTGGCCAGTAGCTCGGTAGGTGTGAGTGGGGGCTGGGTTGGTGGCCCACCACCTGTTCTACCTTGTTCCCTGGCGATTGCATTGGCACGCTGTTTCGCATGTCGGATCAGGTCCGTGCAGTGTCTGCGCACCTGCTGGTAGGTGCAGTTATGGCCACCCACATCATTAACCCTCCTGCGAAGTTCCTGCCACAGGTCATCATGCTGTTGGGCATGCTGTGGCACATGGCTGAACAGTACCTCATAGTTATCCTGGAGGTATGGTATAAGGGCATCATCCTCCAAGCGGCTATATGCTGGCAGTCATGATTGAGGCATTATCTGGAAGACATAATGATGGAGACAGGTCACGGCATCTCAGAGATGCACAGAGATACAGCTGCACATACATGTGTATTACATTTAGTACTTATGAACAGTTGTCTTTGCAAATCGTCATGACACTGACATGACTGACATGTTTGTTACACACACATGTAACACCCAATGGGGATTGGATATTATCACCATATATGTGTGTCACCTCATTACATTGCTCATACTCCATGTGAATGTTGTCTTGATGTGGGCATGTCTGTTTGCCTGTACTGGTGTTCTTACCTATCAGCACATGCCTGGATGTGTGCACATTAATTCTGTTGACCTTGATGCTGTGTATATGACACATATCATCACATACACTGCCTTAACGGACATGGGCAGTGACAATGCAGACATGCGCATGGAAACCTTTACATGCATGTGTTTTGCAGTATACATCTACACGGCACTGTACAGCAGTTCAACATCCTGCCACATATTGCCTGTGTTGCACATGTGATACACATGGGACAATGGCTAGCCGGATGGTATTCGCAAGGATGGTTATCAACTATAGCATGTACGACCAAGATCATGTAGTAGTGTGTATGCCCTGGGCCATGTATGGGCATAGGATGTAAGGTTTTCTAGCTGTATCCGATAGCCATGTTCCCGCAGACAGGTGAATCAGTGCCACATTACTGATCCAGACAGTTAATGATACATCTACCATGCGGTCATCGCATCACGTAAGACAGAGATGACATGTGCGGCTTTGCTGGACAGGGTTGCATGGTATGGCAGGAGTATGTAACATGTATGGCACAGGGATCTGTCCAGCATGTGGCGAGCCTTGTACTAGGAAGGTGGCTGTCCATGACGTATGTCTTTCAGATCAGGATATGTACATGTAGCATGTCCAACATCACAGTGTTGCACATGTCTTTATGCAGGGTAGGCAGCATGCTGCATAGTGGAAATGAGGATTGTGAAGGCTGGTGTCGCCCATCCAAGCATGGCCAATACTCCTTAAAGGTGATATGTGATCTGATATTGGTCACTTGAGTGCTGAGTATGGCTGTCCAATGATCTCCATGCTCATGGATGGCACCCTGTCATGACTTGGGTTGCCTCTTATGACTACCTAATAGGCCTGGTGATATCACTAGCTCAGGGAGGTAAACTGCACAGCACCATCCCTTACACACAGTGTCCATAATGTTGACTGCTGCCTAGGTGGTTGTTAATAGGTATAGGGTTATTAACATACTGGTGACAATTCAATAAGCAGCTGTCAGATTGTGCACATATGTCACACACCTCACCCACAAAGCCCATTCTGTATGTTGTCCACAACACTGAGTCAGCTATTGCTCCTAGGTCATGGCCATTCACATACTCACATATGCAGATGCCTTCCATTTGTCTGTGTGGTATGGGCTACAATGACGGGGGAGCACAAAACATTAACCCTGTTTTACTGTATCTGCCACTGGTGTGATATGCACATGTCACTCAGACACCTTTTGTAGTATTGCTTCTGTGAACAGGCCACTGGTAGAACACTCCTGTGACATACAAAGGTACATGTGGCATACTGAGTGTAGGTGGAACACAGTATGGGTGATGATGTCCTATGACCTGTCACAGGTATGCTATGCAGAGTAAATTTGTTCATACTGTCATCTACATCTGTACTGCTAACAACATCTACGTTGATTAAGGTTCATAGACTTTCAGACCATACTCAGCAGGGTAATAGTGCAGTGCCTCCCATTATGAGTGGCATCTCCACTTTGTGGGTTGTGATAACTGTTGGTGTGATCCATTCATTGTTTTCACAGACTGACATGAACCTATGTTTTACATGGAAGTGTATGTGTAGAGCAAACTGTTTTGCCATATGTGTATTATACGACCAGGGATTTGAACAGGTCACATGCAGCCTGAGTGCACCTTGTACCATCATAATTATGGTTACAAGGGCTCTGTAGTGTTCATGGATATGTGATTGTGTACTTGTTGGGGGGGCAGTGAGTTTATGTTATCCAACACCCTATCTGTATTGCTTATTCATGCTTAGCACTTGTTCAGAACATGTAAGCACTTCATGAGCTACTAATTACTATAACACTCAATTATACTCATTTCCTACAGGTAAACACTGTTTGTCCTTACATTTCCAGCATGCTTACAGTACAACAGCTGTTGTACACACTTACCTCACATATCTTGTGAGAAATGGTTGAATATACAGGCATGTCCAAGTGTCAATTACCAGTGTTATTGCCTGTCTATATGATGAATATGGGCAACACGAGGCAATATAGCAATTGTCTCATGTACATAGTCAATGCTCACCTCCTAACATACAACACTACAGCCTGTGGGAGATGCACATATGTAGCCATGCTGGAGGTAATGCTCTCTCCAACCCAGACTTAGCCTGACAATCATGTGGGGATGTTAAACATTTGCAGCACACCCCACTCATCACATAGTATCACTAGATCTCCACCACCACAGGCCACGCATAGTAAGACTACAACATTTGTGGAGTCTCTCCATACTACTCTGTGTAGGCAACAGAGGCAGCCCCCATCACCAAACACAACACCAATTACTTATAGCCCACAGACTCACATGTGTCCATCAACTACATCTAATAGGGTGTTATAACATACCCAACACAATAGTCATAGGTGACTCTGTAGGTGGTCACACTGATGTCCCACTCAGCAGGCTACACAAGGCGATAGTCACTTTCATCTGGCTGTCAGGTAACAGGATCCACAACATAACCTATGCACTCAGGTCACTCCTCAACAAGTGCAATATGACTGTCATTCTCCACGTTAGTGTGAATGCCCTGAGATGTAACTTCCTGGACTACATGTACAGGGGCATTCAATAGCTCTCCGATCTTGTAGCCCAGGCAGGTATCGCCCAAGCCCTGAGAAGCATTCTGCATTAGTCCAGTCTGATAACACAGTACAACGACATAATTATTCATTTCAACAGTTGCCTATTCTTCTGGTGTCATTCCAAGGGTATCCAGTATCTGTCTGCTTTGAATGTCACGGTCGACAAACCACAATGCTTTGGCACAGATGACCTGCACCTGTCAGTCCTGGGATTATGGAGAACATTTAAGGCTCTTGCTGCCCCTATACTGCCTGTTTTAGACACATTTCAAATAACATATTCACCACCAGAACAGGTACAGGCAAGCAAAACTTGAGGGTAATGTTACTCAATGCTTGACATATTCATCTCAAATGCACTCAGCCAAGGCATTCCTTATAATGGACCACTTCGATATCTCTGCAGTGACTGTGACCTGCTTCTAGGCTGCGGAGAGCACCCCTGCACTGACAGGCTATTACGCAAACCACACCTTTCAGTCATGTAACCAGGACTGGAACACCCATGGCAGAGGTGTATCCATATTTCACAAGGATGTACACACCTCCATGCTGGTTGCTTAGCACAATGCATCAGAGGTAATCCAAGTGCAACTAACTGTGGCCAGAACTGCTATACAAATTGTAGCTTGCTATGGATTCCACACCATACCCCACGGTTAACGGCCCTCATTTCTTGGTGTACTGGAAAGTAGGGTTCAAACAGGAATTATTGATGTGAGACTGACACTACCCCACACTTAACTGTGATACCTAATCATGTACTGACACATTAGGCCAACACTTTTGGGGACTCATAACCTCCAATCAGCTGGATCAACCTATACACACCACCACCAAGGCCAACAATATCCTAGACCTGGACATTACCAACATGTGTGACTGGTGTTCCACACCTGGGGTTATCCCCTCGTTGGTCAGTTCCGAATGTATGCTAATCACCCTTGTTATCCACATCCCGGCACCACACCCTTCATGGAAAACACAGTACAATATTTCTACAAAGCCAACTTCAGGCTTCGTATGACAGCAGTAGTAAACGCCATGACACCCGTGCAGATGGACAATATAGTTACAAATGCTGAAACATTCACAACTGCTCTTCATTAGCACTTACATGACTGCATGGATCATGCTATCCCAAACAGAGCCATGACCGTACCCACCAGATAACAGATGCCACTCTGGGGGTCCACTGCCATGGACATAATGTACGACAGAAGGAGGAGATTGTTGCAAAGTAGGGTACATTCCCATGGGTGAGGTAGCTCCCTGGTCAGCCTCAGTAGGAATCTGGGATCCCTTATCACATCCTCCAAAGTTAGCTACGTAAACATTACTGCAACACATTCCAAGGACTATGACTAAGTGTTATGGAGGTATGTCACTACTCTCAATGGCAATACCCACATCTGCTCTGACATACAACGGTTAGGCAGGAACATTACAGAACCGACTGATATTGGCAACATCCTGGCAGATAGGTTCAATGCTAACTTTACACCCCTCTCACACCCTATAGGACCCAAAGCTATACAGGAACAATGCAGAGTCCCTGTGGTCACAACTACGCAGTTCAAACCTGCTCTCTCTAAAGCCTGGAACGCAAACTCTATGTGACCGTCCAACATCCCAGGCTGTGATTTACAGAAACCTCAGAATGACATGGATCCCCACTTGGGCACCAAATTCACTAATAGCCTTGTATCAGGCATTGTGGACCCTGAATGGTGCACAGCAACAGTTATCACACTCCACAAAGGTGGCGCCACAATGGACCAGAGGAACTATTGCCCTATACGCCTGACCAGACTGTTCTAAAACGCTATGGAGAACATCATCATGAAAGTCATTCACAGAGACATTGGTGGCCTCCAAACCTTTGATACCACCCAGGTTGGATTTGTTAGGGCCAGACCATGGCTCCTACACCTGGTGGAGTCCTTTGAGACAGTTACCAAGGTAGTAGATGATGATAAGGAGGTCCACACAGCCTACCTTGTCCTCCTATTGGCTTTCAACACCGTTCACCATTCTGGTATTGTCAATATACACATCCACCTGCACAGCGACCCATACGTCTCGAGATGTTATGCAAAGTGGCTCACAGATGGGACACACGCAGTGAGGGTAGCATACCATAGTTCCTACTGTAATTCAGTTACAATTGGCATACCCCATTCCTTGGTCATAGGGCCCCTCGTGTTCGGTATATGCTTCCCTGAGCTACAGTCTAGCACAGAAGGACATTCCCTGAATAGGTTTCCTGATGACTGCAAACTAGGGGCCATGACTGATTCACCAGCTAATACAGACACCCTCCATAAGGGTATCACTGTGACGGATACCTGGTGTGAGTAACATGGCCTCAAGTGGCATGCCACAAGGTGCATAGACACCCCCTTTGGATTACAACAATCACCCACTGACTATCACATAGGTGGTAGTCCTCTACATACATAAGACATTATAAGGGATCTTAGTACACACGTAGATAGCACCCACTCCTTTGATAACCATATTGCCAAGGGGGCGTGGATATCCTTCTACATGGCCACCCTAATCTGTAATGGGTTTGTAGCCAGAACAAAGGCTGCCATTGTACCTCTATACTCCTGACTTATGAAACACATTCAAAGGTACAACACCCCATTTGGGTGTACCTTACGGAACAGCAACTGCTTTAAATACCACAACATTAACACACCAACAGGATTACTCACCTCAGAAGGATGACTTATGCAGCACAACTACAGAAACCCCAACTGTACTAATTTGCATACTGCATACTCAGAGGTGACCTCTGCTGAACATACAAGGCCCATGTTCACAACAATATTGATGGATATGCTCCACATAAGCAACATAACAAAAGCCACTGAGAGCAACATGCTCTGGGATATATACCCAAATGCAATGATGAGTAGCACGTGCTGGACGGATACATTCCTGAAACGGACACTCACCATGCTTTGGAACATGATTCCTATGTACATCAGGCAGGGACCCTCACTAGCACTCTTCATGAGATACCTCGATGGGTGGATGGGGAACAGACATGTACGCCAGGGATCACTGCAGTGGCTGTACTGTACACAGGTGCAGGAAACAAATGACTCTGCTGTTCACAGGCACAGGACACTAACCTAGGGAGGTGCTGCCAGTGAAAACACTGTATTTTGGCTTACAAATGGACTTGGCCAGACAGCATAGTACCAAACTATGAACCTATGAAGCTATTCCATGTCTTTTGTGCATGGATAATTGAGTAGCTCTTCCATTTCAATTAGCTATCATGCTGTTACACTGTCTGGTGACTACAAGCCATATGTATCCTGTTATTGTGTATTGTACATTCCAATAGACATACCTTATGTTTGCATAATATAACAGTAATGCTATGTAAAATATTTGACATATCTACCTACAATACTGTACATTTCACATTTTTGAAACCATATCCCAAAATGCAAAGCATAATTGCACAGCAGGACCACCTTAGGCATGTTATTCTCATTATACGCCCATACATATGCCTACTGTTACAGTATATCAACATATACTATCCCATGTTATGGCACGTACTTGTTGGACAAACCCTACCACCGACAGCGGCTGGAGTGGAATTGTTATGTTTAAAGCCCTTATGTAGCATCCCTTGTGGTGTATGAGGTGTTTACCTTGTGGCCCACAACAGTACACACAATTTCTACAAGCGTTACTATGCTCAACAAGACATCACTACATAATACCTTTTCCCACTGTATGCATTACGTACACTTTCATTAATACAGAACAGACACTACATACACTAACATACTGAGTGTTCTACATACCTTCTTAGTGGTCCGAGTTTACGATAATATCTGTGTTACTCCTTTCCTGTTTAAATGGTTCTATGGTATGAGCATATGGTTTGAATGTATGGCAAGCCATCATTTTATAAGTAGATACCTGTAACATGTGGTATCCTGCCACCAATTGGTATTCCGGAGTAAATTATTACATGCACATCAGCTGTGCAGCTACTCCATTGGCCAATTACACGGCAGCAGTGGGGTATAATTGAATACTCCACTTGGGCGTTGTCCTTTTGCCCTACCTTCGAGGGAGATGGTCTGGATGTGTTTTATTGTGATGAATTGCAACTGCTATATGGAGAGACACAGATATTTTGAATTCATGTCCCCCGTGGATTGTGTGTGACGGCTAGAGTATGTAGTTCTACATGTGAGTGTAGCCGTTATCTCAACCGTCTGATACGAGACTATTGCAAACAAAACCTATAACATCGGCGTCTGTTCCATTCTACAACAGCAATGATTTCACATGGCGCCATTACAAGTGTGTCTCTCACAAGGTATGTTAACACTTCTGCAGATGTCATTGATTGAGTGGATGTTTGTGATGTTATTACAGTCTGTATTGCAATTGTTTCAGGTATGGGGGAAATGTAGGTGGGTGTACATAGCAGATAAAGGTTTGTGAGGACTGCATTTATACATATTCCATATGTGTGTGGGGGCTCCATACCTAATTGAAGACCTGTCATTTAGTAGACTAATACTATGGTTATTGCAGGCTTATTCATTAAGCCATTGTTAATTGGTTCCTATATAGCATGCAGGTGATGTTGATCCTTCAATCCCTCCGAAATACATCGATAAGTAATAAAATGTTGCTACATGAAAGCTGTCTCGTGTATTTCTGTCACAGATATTTGCACTCATTGCAGTTGTGTTGGTGACTGAACCTCTTTGGCTTGGGTTGCCACCTTTTTAAATGGCCATAGTGGGACATTTGCAGGACACACATTAGGGGTTAGAGGCCGACACATACCCACTGTCAATACAAAGGATAGAACTTAGTTTTGTCCTAATTAAAACCTTATTCTTGTAGCACTTTAGTTGCTTATTATGTTTCTTGTAACATTTACGTATTTTAGAAACAGAAATAACTATTTAATGCAGCTATTACATAATATATGGGACATAATTATGTCCTATAATCTCGGTACAGTTGCCTTTTTTAATATTTTTTGTCAGGACACAACTGCCCAAAGAGGGACTGTACCTCTCAAAGTGGGACAGGTGGTAACCGTATGCCTAAGGCTGGCTATGACCACAACTACTGTAATAATCTACCTCCGAGTTAGCACGAATAGACACACAATGCAAACACACACACACACACACACACACACACACACACACACACACACACACACACACACACACACACACATTACAGTCCCATGGAAACACACCGCACTCTCAACATGCACTTACACACACTACAGCAATCGGAACCACAGTTAAACACAGTATCTACCTGGACCGCAGCACCAGCAGCAATAACTAAATGTCCCTTAACATCGTGATAATATTACTCGTGGTTATAGTGTTCCGGTACTGTGGTCTTTCAGTCTTTAAGCCTCGTGATTACGCATGTCGGTATGTAAAGCATTCGGTAGTTGGCAGTATCCTATTTATTTGTACCTCCATGGTTGTGTACAAGTCGTTAACCTGTCTATATATTTGCAGATATATGTATATCCATATATATCGACATACATCTCTCTATCACCCTTTCTATCCCTATTTTATATATATATATATATATATATATATATATATATATATATATATATATATATACATTGCGAGGGAGAGAGAGAGAGAGAGAGTGAACACACCTTACATTGGGTACATGGCGGTGTACACTGTTTCCTGAACTCCGCCCTTTTGTGTTTTAACCTGTCACAATATACACCTGCCGTTGGTACATCTCGGGTAGCTTAGTGGTAGGTGATTGTGTACATGGTCGCGTGTTCTACTCCTGGCAGTGGTCGTTTTACCTCTCAGAGCAGGCACTATTAGTACAAGGGTGAATAATGCTGGTTTCACCTAGACATCTTTGACCATGATCTGCGCAGAATTCAGCAAAGCTTAGACCTGTTTTGCACATATCCGTGTAGTCATGTTTAAACAACGCTTACCGTCACTTGCCGCCGCATAAAACCGCTAACGTGCTTAAACATGCTGTAATGACCTGCATCCAACATCCATTATTCGTGCCATCGGGATTACGTAACGGACCTTGCAGGACGTGGAACCGGGAACATGCACAACACAGTCAGTGGTTTTACCACTTGGTCATCTGGGATCTGTACAAGTGTTATGGTGTTTTGTATGTGGACTGTACTACGGCTGTTCCTCCATACTGCAATCAAATGTGTAACTCAGTTAGTTTACATATGGATGATACCTATTAATGGTATGTCCAAGTGATGTTTAATGGATGTGCTCCAGCATTGGGAATCTATGTCACAGTGAGCCACACACTGTAATGTGATACACCTTGACACAACCATAACTGGGGAATGCTGGGGTGGCAGATACCTGTCATGGGTACTCCCCATGCTTTGGCACTACATTCCTGATTACATTATATGAAAGCCCTCATTAACACACCGGGGAATCCATGCAGAGTAGGTGGGGAACAATGGTTACACACATGGATCCTGCAATTGGCCCTGCTCCACAGAGGGACAGTTAGTTAATCGATGGGGTGGTGATAGCAGACACATTTTGCCTAGGCTGATGAATGGCCTCTGACAATAGGGCATGTACCTACCGATGTACCTAGGGACCTATACATACAGTATCAACATATGCTGTTAGCTTTGTTTACTGTTCAGGTGTTGACTTTCCTTGTTCCAATAGCTGTTGTGTGTGCAATAGTTGAGGGCTGCCTATGTAGGATTCACACAGTAGACCACCTATACATTACAATTTACAGTTGTTCATTTGTCTGTGCCATCCGTTTTACTGTGTGTGCAGGTGGAGAAGTGTGTCAGTCCACAGGGACCTACACTGTCAGTGTATGTGCTATACATTCCCTCTTTGCCAAGGCGTGGGCATATTGGGCATGCCTCCATCTGCCTACTGGGTCTGGCACAGTGTGTTCGTGGTCTGAATCCCTCTGGGCCTGTGATGGCCTTGGCAATTGCGGTGGGCTGTGAGGGCCTTCACTATTATGTCCCTGCTGCAGCTGCTTCCGCAGGATCATATTATGTAGAATGGCACATGCTATAAAGATGTGGGCACACATGCCTGGAGAGTACTGCAAGGCTCCACCAGATATGTCCAAGCAATGGAACCATGATTTCAGTATCTCAAATACATGCTCTATGATGATTCTGGTTTGTGTGTGTGCCTCACTATGGCGTTCTTGCGTGGGTGTGTGTGCATTTCTGATGGGAGTCATCATCTACGGCTCCAGTGCATAGCCAGCATCCCCCACAAGGTGGCCATATGGGTTTTCCCCTTGACAAATACCTGATACAGCTGTGAGGCATGCCAGATGTGGGAGTCATGGTAGCTTCCAGGGCTGCCGGCACACACATCCGTGATAATGCCCTGGGCATTGCACACAACCTGGCAGCTGATGGAGTGGTATCCCTTGCGGTTTATGTAGCGCCTACCATGCTCACCGGGTGGTGACTTGATATGTATGTGCGGGCAGTCTATTGCACCCAGTACCTCCGGGTAGTGTGCCACATGGTGGAAGAGACGCATATTGCTGGCCAACTCCTCCTGAGTTTGGGGGAAGTATATATGCTCACTGGCATGTGATAACATGGCATCCAGGAACTGGTGGAGTACCCTGGATGCTGATGCCTGTGAGATCCCCATGATATCTCCAGTTGGCCTTTGAACGGTACCTGTGGCTAGTATTCTCAAGCTTACACATACCTTCGTGTCCACTGGGATGGGTGCCCCTCTGTTGTTTCTGGATCTCAGGTGTGGCCGGAACAGCTCAACTATTTGCTGTATGATGTCCCTGTCCACCCTGTAACGCTCTACTATCTCCAGATCATGTAGCCCCCTGGTAGGTTACCCTTGGTCTGAACACTGTTCTTCTCCTCCAGGGCCTGAGGTGGTTGTCAGCATCATCCTCCACAACACCTTCAGTATCCAACACATGCTGATGAATCACAGCTATGGCAGCTCCCAACAAGTACATTGTAAAAGTTCTTCGTCTGTTTACACCAATGGTGCAGTGTTTGGGAATACACAAGTGTGTGTGAGGTGCTTTCGCACTTTATACTATTGTGTTTTGAACACTGATGATGTCATAGGGTGTGTATGTACATTCAGAGCTGCAGGGTATCTTATGTGTTTTACCACAGGTACTGCTATTGTGGTGCCTTTGGTGTTGAATTACATTTATCTGCCGTGGATTACCTCTTGCCCTTGCCTTAACTTTTCTTAACAATTCCCCTCCCATTGTCTGGCATGCATCCAGCAGCCTGCTTTCTTGTTTTGTACTTTCCCGAACCAGGATTGTCTTATGAAATGTGTTCTATAGCCGATCTACTGCAGGTTTGCTTCACTCTGCAGTTACAGTTCTCTTTTCTTTGCAATCCGACACCTACCAATCCTGTTCTGCAGGTTGCTGCTAGCAGCCTTGTTAGCTGCCATCAATGGCCCACTGTGAGTTAATAGGTGTTAATTGCTCAGTTGTACTCCAATTACCCTACTGCGGCATTTCCTTATTGTCTTCCCCTAAACTTCCTTTTTGAGCTGTGGTGCGCGGCGCGTGCATATGCTTATTGAGTTTCAGGCACGTTTTCATCCACGTACACATGTGCTTTCAGGCACCATGTGTGCTCTCAGCTAAGCAAAGCTATACCTACATCCATGCCCCTGTCCTGCGGCTTTGCTTAGCAACGGGCAGCCTGGATTTGCATTGCTCCAATGTGCTTACAGCTGCGGTGGCACACTCCACTGCTGATGTCATGTATTCCTCCAAACCACTCCTAGGTGTTGTAGCGCTGTGCCGTATGGTACATCCTTAGGCCGGCGGGACGTTTGCGCTTCACTATTACTTGCCTCATTTGCATGGGATTGACTACTAATTCATAGTTACCGGGCCGAGCACTGTCACAGGCCCTTAGCAACCCTTGCAGCTTGGTTGTGGTGTAGCATGCATACCATTGAATATTATGGTGAAATCATGATTTGTGTTACATTGCTATTTTATGATATTTGTATATATTTTCCTTGTGTTCCCATTTGCGCACACATGCCCTGCGGTTGTACTTTGCGTTACTGTGGCCATGACATTAAATGTTATTTTTTATGTGTTGTGCATCTTTTCTTATGCCATTGGCTGTATATTTAGCCATTGGCATATGTTAACTTTGTCATACATGAGTCTGGTCCGCTTTCATGGCTCCGATGTTCTGTTTGGCAAAATGTAAACCGTTTTTTTTTTTTGGTTTACATTTCTGTAGGCTTATGCTATGCCTACGCCACTTCATGAATCGCTATGTACCTTCATTTGCATGCTGCAGTACTGCGCATGGGGTGATTAGCATACCTGAGCCGAGAGCTATGCAGATCTGGTGTACGCTGGTAGTGCACATGGAATTGGATCGTACCTGAATCGCTCGGCGGCCATATTTGGCATTATACCACCTATGCTATGCCTGCGCCTGGCGCAAGCTTCATGAATCCTGGGCACAGCAACAGAAAATCCTGAATTGGTTTATTAATTTTAAGTTAATGTTTTAAAGTGTTGTCTTAGTAAAATATGATATCTCCTAAGTAAAAATATTACATAAACAGGTATTTATTTTTATAGTCTGAGTAAAATAGATCCACTATAAATAATATTGTCTCATTTAAGTGACACATGATTATTTGCCCTCAACACATCTAAAACCTTAGGAGTTCTCTACTAACCTAACAGTAACACTTCTAAAGTCGCAAAACACACCAAACATTTTATTTTTTGTAGAACCCCTCTGCACCTTCCAAATTGGGGCAGCCCCCTTATTTCCAAACTATATATCACACAAACTATAAACTCAGACAACAGGGAAAAGTGAAGAACTATGCAACTCTTACTTTCTTGCTCTTCACTGATTCTAAACATTATCACAGGGCAACAGTGATCTTTTAGGTTTGATCTTCTGAACATTGATAACCTATCTGATGACAAGTCATTTAAAAGTAACATGCTTAGAAAAAGCAACTTCACATGAATAATGGTGTAAAATACTTGCTTATGTAGACTAAGGAGGTTCACATGGATAATTTTGTAAAATATGGAACCAAGTACAGACCTTATTATATTATGCAAGTTAAGTTCTCCCATTTCACCATATAAATGACAAATGATGTATACAAACGGGAATGGCAGTAATGCTATGTAATGTAGTATGGAGTGGAAAAAAATGTAACTTATTCAAATCTTTCATGGATTAGACAGTATAAATACAATAACTATATTCTGTTAAAAACAAAGACCTTGCAAGTAAAGATCTTTGGTGCTTCTTTTTTTCCTAGCAGGTAATAAATATAAAGTGGCCAGTGTATACTATATTGAACTAAATAATCTGTTAATAGTATCACAGGACTGTGGGAATTGCAAGACAAGTTCAGTTATGAGAACACTTTTGTCTTACCAATACCTCATGATGGACTTCCAGGAGGGCAAAGAATGTTAGGCCTTGGAAGACTTTATAGATGTCCATCCAATCATGAAGATTAATCTTGAAAGATACAAAGGTGTCACTCTGTTTATTGTATATAGGCAGTTTATTTCAGAAATAGGGTAAATGTTAGGTAGTATATCTGTCCCTCTAATCATCATCTTCATCATCGCCATCATTATTATGAACCCTCTTTTTCCCATAAGGTGAGTGCATTGTGTCAACTGTCACCATCTCCCTCGATTCAGTGCCACTCTCATACCTTCTTCGACAGTCAAGCCTGACTATTGCAGATCTTTTCTCACACAGTCCATTCATCTATTTGATCGGCACTCTCGTTTCCTCTTGTCTTCTTCCTGTCTGTCCCAAATCTTCTTCATCAGATTGTTCTTTGCTTTCTTGCATGTGCCCTAGCCACCTTAATCTGTTGTCTTTGACCTTTTCTGCAATTGGAGCTGCTTTGGTTTCTGCTCTTATGTCGTAATTTCTTCATCTGTTCTGCAGTGGGCATCCTACCACCCATCTCAGGCACTTCATTTCCATCACATCTAGTTTCCTCGTCTGCTCTGTCTTTACTGCCCAAGTTTCTGCACCATACAGTACTACTGGTCGCACCACTGTTTTTTACACCCTACTTTTCAGTTCTTTGGCATTCTTCTTTCATTCACTACCCCTGACACTCTGTACCAGTTGTCTCTTACCCATCTGATTCTAGCTTTGACCTATTCTTTCAGACTTCCCTTCTCCTCATTCACCTCTCCCAAATACTTGAAGCTGTTAACCTGTTCCACAATTTTCCAATCTATTCCAATTCACAACTTCATCTGATTTTTATTTTCTGCCATTACAACTGTCTGATATGTACACACTTTCATCCCATATTCCTTTAGTTTTTGCATTACATTCTTCAGTCTTTTGCTGAAGTTCTTTCTCAGAGTCTGCCGGTAATGCCACATTGTTTGCATAAAGCAACTTTGATGATCTGACACACTGTTTGCTAATATAGTCCATCACCACTATGAAGAGCAATGGAGTTAGAGTTAAACCCTGATGAACACCATCTCAACTGGGAACCCCTCTGTAAGACCAAACATTGTTCATACTTGAGTCATTGGGCCCTTGTACATAGCCTGCACTAATTTTACCACTCTCTCTGGAACTTTGAATCACTATAGGACCACAAAAATCGGCTTTCTTGGGACCTTGTCATATGCTTTCTCCAAGCATGGGAATGCCCAGTTGGACACTTTTCTCATTTCTAGCTTCTCCTCAAATATCTGTCTCATTGCAAACATCGGGTCAGTTGTGCTGCATTCTTATCTGAATCTGAACTGCTCATCTCCCATCTTGCATTCTACTACTTTTCATATTGTATATGTTTATCAATCAGCCTCTACAGATCTTTGCCATTTCCTCCACTGTAGTGCGATCCCGGAGTTGGTATATTTAAGTAGGGGGTTACACAATACAGTGTGACAGGAGTTTGATGCCTCTGTATGGCCCATGTTTGTGAATGTTCCCTTTGTTCTTGTACACTAATATAAGTATAGAGGCACAAACAGAGCAAGGGACCACAATGTTATGCTGTAGCCAAAACTGCCAATAAAGCTGTTTATTTCATACAGATAGAAACCCCCACATTAAAATAAGCACTTTTGTCTCTGCTGATTCAGAGACTTCGTCAGACAACCAAATTAAACAGTAAACCACTTTTTATACAGACTAATCTGTTATGTCATCATCACTACGCCCCCTAATTTATACAAGCCTACCAGTACTCTCAGTTAATTACATAAACATGATAAAAGTAGTTAAAATAGATTGCAGTTCTTGTCTGTGAATATAATAAAATACAAAATAAAATACTATACACAATGAAATAAATTATTTCCATAAAACTCCAGGGAATCCTGTTAGAATTAATAACATGAAACATTAGATATAAGACCATCAAAAATCCACATAAAATGCATTAAAATCATCTATCTAGGGCTTTCAACTTTAAAAAGCATGACAGGGAGACTGAATCATTTAGACCTGGCCACTGCATGGCATTTGTTCTAAGATGCCATAAGGCCTCATGTTTTTTTTAATATAAGTGACCAGGGACCACCTCTTTTATCAAGATTAAGGACTTCAATA
Source organism: Protopterus annectens (assembly GCF_019279795.1). Classification (NCBI taxonomy): domain Eukaryota; kingdom Metazoa; phylum Chordata; order Ceratodontiformes; family Protopteridae; genus Protopterus; species Protopterus annectens. The sequence continues at coordinate 673,805,064 of NC_056731.1, forward strand.
ATAGCAAATTTAAAATTATGATCTATAAATTCTAAACAGTGTCTTGCCAATGCATTTTTGTCATTTTTATTCTTTATGTTTCTGAGGTGTTCATATATTTGATTGTTAAACTTCCTCTCTGTCTTTCCATATAAAAACAAGGGCATTTGGAACAAAATGCACAGTACACTACTTTTTCCGGTATTGCAGGTATTCTACCCTGCTGTGTTGTCTAATGTTGATATCCATTTATGTTTTCCCATGATGCAGTACTATCTTTTAATGTCACCCCCATTCCACCATCCTCTTGTTTTACCTTTTCTTTGTCACCTGATTTCTATCTGTTCTTTCACATCAACATTTGAGTGTTAAGCGTGTCTATACTTTTCTTATAATTTGCTGTGTCTTCAATGAATGCAGTGCCTGCAATAAAAGCGATGCCTTGTCTCTTGATTCTGTATTACCTAGGTGCTAGCATTTATTTTATTGCCTATTGACTTTATATTTCCTTCTTGAAGTCTGCTGATGTTTTTCCTGTTTTTTTTTTTTCATATCACTTCAACTTTTAGCTTACAATTTATGTAGGTAGCTATTACACAAAACATTTGCTGTTTAAATTAATATCATATTCATCTTTTATTCACAGATGCATTGCAGACATTCATTGCAGGCTAAGCATATGAATGTTTCTTCTTCATTTAAACCTAAATTAATTGGAAAGAGCAAAGACTAAATAATTGCAGTACTTTTGGGGCCAGTATTGTACTCTTTTAACTGTATTTCTCCTTGTTTATTATCCCTGCTAGGCAGCTCTCAACACAGAGTGGAGAGCTGTGACAAGTGCATGCTGATTTTGATGTTCTTTGTAAAAATCACGATGAACAGTCAATTAAATGACTATTTAAAACCTGTGCAAAGCAAGGGAGCTAAATGCTACATAAAAGGAAGAAGACAGAAAGAAATGCAATAAGAGAATCATAATTGGTTTTCATTGCTTATACCGAATGTGCTACGGTTAGCAGTTTATTGTAACTGCCATCTGGAAAACTGTAAGCAGAAGTGAGGTGATGCATCAGTTCATCATTCTCAGCAGAGGCGCATATGTGCACTACACATAATTACACACTGCATGTTCTCTTTGTCTTTCTGGAATCCTTTACAGAAATCTATGTTTTGCACATATTGATTCCCTTGATACAGATATGAAATCTGGGGGGTTATGTATTTCTGAGTGAGAAACTTCATGACCTTGGTCGAAACAAGTAATTTTCTAATTCCATCCCGCACATTTCTCAAATTAGGAAAAGCAGACTGCCTTAAGTTATTCCATCAATTCCTGGTCTCAAATGAGGAAATTAACATTCTTCCTAGAAACAAATAATTCATTAAATGGAAGGCAAACAGAGAAGCAGGGTGATGAATTTCTAATAGAGATGTTACTAAAGAAGTGAGTTGTATTTCTACTTGTGTAGATTCCTTTATTCTGATTATACTTTATTTTGAAGTATTTATTATTTGTTTTTGTTTTTCTAGAAATTAATAGTTTAACACTTCAGAGTGTATATATATATATATATATATATATATATATATATATATATATATATCTATATATATATATATATATATATATATATAGAGAGAGAGAGAGAGAGAGAGACAGCTAGACAGAAGGATATATATCTATATATAATATATAGGGATCCCTACACACCATGGAGATGACAAAATTTCCAAGGGAAAAATAGCTGATACAAATGATCACACTTACATGCATTTTTCAGTATGAGCCCACAATACTATAGGGATCAGGAAGATCTGGTTCAAAGTCACATGGGGCCCTTTGCAGTGTAATGGATCAGCCCCCCCCCCCCCAACCCGTGCAGCCATTACTTGTCTGTTTCTTCCCAATTACTGTAAACACTGTTAAAACTTGTCGGTGTGCATATTATTTTCTTCATTATTTCTATAATGACTACAGATATTTGGATTTAATTTAAAACCTTTATTTAAAATTCTACAGCACATACAGTGGTAGATATTTGCTAAACAAAACAATACAGTGTCACAATGGAAACAGACAACATTAACAGTAAACTTCATTGCCCTTGAAACTCACATTTATTGAAATGGCATTGAAACCTACTTTCAAAGAAAATGCATCTGGCCAGTGTCGGATTAAGGTTACCTTTGTGCTGTTTTCAAACCATAGGCCTCTTTTACACATTTTTAGGACTATGTAGATGCATGTTTTCTTTAACCCACCTTCCTGAATGTATTACAATGTGTAATTTTTTTTTTTACATTTCTGCAGGGGAGCAAGCCCCCTGCACCCCCCACACTCCTACAAGTTATATATACCAACTCCAAGAACACACTAAAACCAGGAAAAGGATAGATTTCCCACTCCTCACTGTGCTGTGATCTGCATTCAAAATGTATACCTAATTCAATCTTCTAGGTTCCGATTTTGTGCACTCTCATTCTTGTAAATATTCGATGTTGTCATCTCATTGATTTTAGTTTTGGTGTTCTGTTAATTAATTGAAGTGAAGTAAATCCATATATCTATGTACCTATATTCCTATATATATCTGTATATCTATATATTTATATATATATACATATATATATATATATATATATATATATATATATATATATATATATATATATCTAGAGAGAGAGAGAGAGAGAGGGGGGGGGTACAATGACAAATCAAGTTCTTTAAAAGAAAGGCCAGACAGTCCTCATAACATAAAAAAATTTGTGCAGCTTTTAAATAATATTAACATCTACAGTTTTAATACTCCATTCAGTCTGGAGTATAGAGCCATAGCTAGAAATTCATGTTATATGTCTTCGCCAATCTGACACCCCCACAACTTTTTTGTTAATAAAAGGATCACTCATATTTGAGGAGGGCAGCTGTACTTTTTCCTTTCAAGCTGTAGTAAATCACTTGCCAAAAGCAACTGGTTTCTCTAGGTTGTAGTACACATGGAGAGCTAAAGCACTTCAGTCCAAACAGCAAATGCACAATTGCAATACCAAAATTCATTTATGAATTTCAGCTATTCATTAAAGACCATGCCTACTAACATTTTACACCCAGTATGGCTTCCCCCTTTTCTCCACCCCACCTACTCCTCTACCAGGGTTCTCTATGGTACAAAACAAACATCTGTGGTCTTTGCTTAAAACAAATGTTACTATTTGCAGCTCAGATATGAAGATCACAATTGAATTAACTTGAATTCTCCCCTGGTTAGCCGATCCCACAGACTTCACTCTTTTTCTGAGCTGACACTCAGATTTCCATTTTACTTTTCAAAACTCTTCCAGACATGCCTAAGAGATTCCTCTCTTCTTTGATTTCTGTGACTTTTGATTTGGGCTTAGTAGCTCCTTGTTTAAATAAAAAACGGTCACACCTGAGGGCCACTTTACAAAAGATTTTGTATTCCCTTCTTAAAAGTAAATTTACAGTACTTACTTTTCTGATAATGTTAACCAGCAGCTTTAATATATTGTGATACACAGAAAAAAATCACTTTTGTAATCACTTTATGTAGAATCACCAGATTATGATACAGCCCCCCATCCACAGCCTGAAACCATCAGTATCAGGCCACTTGAATGGTCTGCATGTCCATGGCAGACCATCTGTATTGGGGTGGTTGTCACCTGGGCTATGCTGTTTATAAAGCAGAAGGGCTGGGGGGATAATACCTACCAGAAAGCTTGATATTCCATTCTTTCTGATGGTGCAGCCATTGTGTTGGTGTGTCATCAATCACCAAAGTAAATTATTTTTTCAAGAAATAGTATTGAAGGGACTTCCTGACCCATATAATTACCATGTATTCACACTTGATGGGTGGATACTTACTTTTACTTCTATGACATCTGAGTGCTCTACCTTACACATTCTTTGGGACTATATGACATTAAGCTCAGTTATGAAACATCTGTATGCACAATAAAAAGTTTAAGAAGTCAGAGGAGGCCGAGACAGGCTCAGAACATAGTATGACATTTAAATGCTCAAATACATCCACTGTCTTGGGGATCCACCTGATTTTTGTTGTTATTTTCCCTTTGTGAGATTAATAAGAGGACTGGTGTGGGTTAAGAAATGTGGTACAAGTTTCTGTAGTATCTGGCCAGGCTGTGGAAGCCCCTTACATGCTTCTTTGTTTGAGGGACTGACCAATTTTGTATTGTCTCAACTTTTTCTGTTCAGGTTTAATTGGTCATCCTGCCTACAGTATGTCTTAAATGTTTAACTTCAGTCATAGCAAGATCACTTTTGCAATCATTGACCCTGAGTCTTGTTTGTCTGAGTGAATCTAAAACAGCATAAACTTTGGGCAGGTACAAGTCCCAGTCTTCTGAATTAATTATACCATCATACAGATACTGTGCAGTGTACAGGATACTGGGCTTAAGCAACCTGACTATTCATTGCTGACATGTTGCTGCTACTCCATAAAGGCCAACTAGGAGACCTCAGTATTGAAACAGATGTCCTTGGTTTGAAAATACAAATTTTTCTAGAATGGTCAGGCACATAGCTTTCCCTAGACTGTCATCAGTTGATCCACTCTGGGAATTGGGTAGCTATCTATTTTTAAAGCAACCTTTCAAGCAGAAAAACTGCAGCACCAGGAAAACATCAGTTTGGGACAAGAATGTGATATAATAGAACTTGAGCAAGAGGAACTGTATAAATATTTGGGAAATTATGAAAGATCAACAATAAGGCATGAATAAATGCAAATAAAACTTAGTAAAGAATACTTTAGAAGACTTAAATTAATCCTGAAAATAGCATTGACATCTGGGAATAAAATCCAAGCTATAAACCAATTTTCCCTTCCTGTACTAACTTACAGTTTTGGAGTGATTGGCTGGCCTCAAAATGTGTTGGATAGATTAGATAAGAAAACAAGAAGGATGCTTCATGCTCATCAAATGATTTATAAAAATTAAGCTGCGGTGGTTCAGCGGTAGCATTTTTGCCTCAAAGCAAGAGGTTCTCCCATTCAATTCTCAGCTGGAGTGCCTTCTGTGTGGAGTCTGCACGTCCTCCCCATGGTCGAGTGGCATTCAAAAGACATGCGTAGAATGGGAGTGCCTTCGTTGAAGGTTGGGCATCAAGCTGGCACCTTGGCACCCATAAAAAAAATCTACTGCCAATCATTAGCGGACTGGAGTTCCGCTGTGGCGACCCCTAACCGGGAAAAGCCAAAAGAAGAAGAAGTGCATACTAAAATTATATATTTGCTGTTCTGAATGAGGGATGGGTCTCCTTGAAATTGATTTCATGTATAGATCTGCAATCATGGGTCTCCACACATATCTGCTGACAGCACAAGACCCAAATATAGTGAAAGTTTTGAAACATGAGGAGAATAAATTTAAGATGATTTCTCTGCTTAATCTAGCAGAAGCATATGGGTGTCAAGCAGGAATGAAAATCAAGCCAGAAGTAGATAAAAGTCAGGCAGCAACTGAATGTGCCAAAAATCAAAAGCAAGAATATAAGGTGAAGGACTAGATGAGAAGGCAAAAAATTGGGAAAATACATAAATATAGTTGTAAGTATAGAAAATTTCTGGAAGAACCTCATGTTGATCAGGAATAAATGCATCAATGGTTAAGGAGAGGTGAAGTCAAATCAGGAGATGAAAGGTTAATATTGGCAGCCCAAGACAGTGGGCTGTGTGCATGTTGGTTTACAAAGTCCATTGAACATGTGGTTGAAACAGACAAATGTAAGTTTTGTAAAAATGAATTTGAAACAGTCGCACACCTCATTGCTGGTTGTGACATACTAATGGCAGAAGGACAGCATACTTAAAGGCATAATAATGTGGCAAGATTGTTGCACTGGGAATTGTGCAAACAGTATGGTATCGAAGTGACTGAAAAACACTGGAAACATGAACCACAAAGCATCATAGAAAATGATGAAGTTTACATCACATGGCATTACCCATTACCAACAGTTCAAAAGACAGATGCTAGAAAATGGGATGTATCTGTCCACGTAAAAAGACAAAAGTAGCATTGATTATTGAAACTGCAACACCCATTGACTACATTGTCTTGGGTACAGAGAGAGACACAAAGTCATAAAATATCAGGATCTGCAGGCAGAAACAAGGGCAATGTAGAAGAAAGACACCCAGACAGTTCCAACAGTAGTAGGAGCAACAGGTCTTATAAAAAAGAATCTACAATCATATTTAGATATGTTACCAATACATGTACCTTCATACAGATTGCAGAAGGAGTTATTACTGGGCACTTTTCAGGTGGTGTGAAGTGCACTTTCGGCTGAAATCAAAGATTGAAACAATACTAATTTCATGAACATTAATCATACTTTGACTTAGGAATAGGGTCCATTCCCATTATGGTATTAGAAACCCAAAAGATTTGGAGAAATTAAAAAAGGAATTGGGTAGCTATCTATCTTCAGTATGCTATTGAGCTTTCTATACTCATCTCATGACCTAACATTTCCATCAGGTTTGGGCACTAGGACTATGGGGCTGCTACACTCACTATTAGACTCCTTGATGATCTACAGTGGTAATATTTTCTCTTCTTCCCAGACCTCATTTGTTCAAGATTCACATTGTCTCCTATAAGCATTAAGGTTGATTTTTTCATCCAAACTGGTTTCTTTATGGTGTTTCATTTGATTGTTTCTAACTTGTATTTGTGAGAAAACATATTTGTTATGTGGTAGGAACTCCATTATCTCCTGTTTTTTGGGGTTTGAGAGGGTCCTATGTAGCGTCAACTAAGGAAAGTACAACAGCCCTTTTTCTTTCATGGGGTCTACAGTCTCAGTCACCAGACAGACTATGGCTGTTTCTGAATCTTGTCAAGTCTTAGGACATTTATATGACATATTTGCTCCTGGTGTCTTTTGCATGTTTGTTTAACGTTTAGCTTATGTCACTCACTTTTTCCACAACTTGAAGCAGTCCTTACACTTGGCCAAAAATGTATTTTCAACAAAAGGTACTAAAACTAATATCAAATCTTTGACCTTTATTCATGAATTCTGATATCTGTGTTATGGGTCTGTGTTAGATGATCAAGTTTTCAGAAACCCGAAATTCATATGGTTGATACTATATGATTGAGTTTCTGAAAACTCAAACATCAAAAAACCCCACAAAAAAACACAAAAATCTACCTTTTTATTTTTGTAGGGGGCAAGCCCACCAGCATCCCCCAGCCCCCCACACCCACTGCAAATTATATACATATATACACCAACTTCAAGATCACACTACAGTGAGGAAAAGGGTAAATTTCCTGATCCTCACTGTACTGCTGTCTCCACTCAAAAGCTTTGAGTTTTCAAAAACTTAAACATATGGTCTCAACCATATGAATTTCAAGTTACTGAAACCTCAATCAAGTGATGGGGACCCCTATGATATACACTCCCTGTTGGGCTGTCTGTGCTTTCTCCATGTGATCCTAGGCTATTGGCATCACTATTTTTAACCTGTCCTACAGGTAAGTATAGTACTCTAGTACAGTTTTAAAGGGAGTCACCTACTCTTCCCATGACTCCCTAATAATATCTAGTAAACATCTGTGTCCCACAGATGAGTTCAAATGGGAAGAATCCTGTGGAGAAACTTCTGGATGGCAAACATAAGAAAGATGAATAATTGTTCCCATCCATTGCCATCTTTTTAATGACTTTTCTTAAATAGACTTTAATATCCTGTTAAATCATTCTGCCAGGCTATCAGTCAGAGGGTGGAACACAGAAGTTCTGGGCTGCTTCACTTTAATGCTCTGGCATAGCTTGTAAAATATTGGACATAAAAGAAGTTCCTTCTTCTGTGAAGATTTCCATTGGCATGCCTATTGTAGAGAACAGCAAGTCCTATTCCTTTGCTTTGACTGTAGAATTAGCCTTTAAAGAGAGATTATTTCAAAGTATTTGGTATTTCATTGAATAATCCAGTATGAGCAGAATATACTGGTTCCCATTGCTCAATTTGATTTATGACAGTCCTCTGAAAATGTATATTTGTGGTGGGCATTGGTATCAGTGTGTTTAAGCACAAACGTTGTGTACTTCTTGCATTATCCCTGGCTAACAGAAGTTGTCAAGACCTCAGACATTAATGTTTTGCTCACCTAGATACACTCCCAAAACATGCCAATTTGCTACTCTCATTACTAAAGGGCTACAGTTCTAGTAGTTGACATACTGTTTATTCTCTTTTCGTGGTCACTTAGTATAATAAATCATTTTGGAAATCGAACAGGAAGTGGAGGAAGAGATGTCATGGACTTTCCCCTACCACCATGGATAGATTATCACTGGCTGCACCTATTGGGCCTTCTTAGAGTCTGATCTATTTACTTGCAGATCAATTACCTTGGGGTTTTCCTCTCTGGAGGTCCCCAAGATGAAGAACACATTGCCTCTTCTTCCACCGAGATTATCACAGTGGTTTCAATATCTCATTCTTCTCCCATAAATTATAAGTCACACCAATGTTTACCCTAGCCATCTGCCTGCTCCTCATGCTCTGTTTCTGATAGATGGTAAACATTTTGTCCTGACTTTGTATGGATCACTTTCCTTTAATTTTCCTTTTTCTCTTGGGGCTTTCCCTCCCAAGACTTTCAAACAGGTTATGGGTGGGCTACCTAACTTTTTCATAAGATACCCACTTTTCCCTGTGGCCATGTAATGTTCCTCCCTCTAATTCCTCTCTCTGGCCCTGGATCCATCCTATTGCTTTCATTTAGAATCTAGTGGAATGGAAGAGCTTTCCTAAGCCTGTGCATTCACTCATATTTTTATTCTGTAGAGTCTGTTCAACATTATCCCTGAAGGAAGCCCTTCATCTGGTTTGACGATGGAAACAACCATGGGTTCCAACACAGACTAGATAAGATGTACGGTCCTAGATTAGGGTTCCTGATGGTCATTTCCCTTAACTGAAAACTTAGTATATTAATACCTTCACTTTACCAGTGCATCTATAATTCTTTAAAATGGGGAAATCATCCCGATATTCAATCATGCCATTACTATAGCAAATGAATGTATAGCCAGTGAATGTATAGCCTTCCCAAATTCTTTATGAATTTCTGCCAGGGCTGTAGGACATCTCTTTTTACCCAGTGAATTCATGTAGATCCTTTCTGTTCACTAATATTGGACACTTAATGAGCTTAATGATTGCTCAGTAACAAAAAGGACTTTCCACAATATGTCAAAGTTCTGTTACATTCAATTGATTCTATGTCATTATGACTATTTCAGAATTAACTACCTTTCATTTAGACCAGGAAAATCTCACATTTTTCTCCTATGCAGCAATAAGCATTTTTAGAATATGGCATATCCCTTTCTGATGAGTTATCCCAAATTAATAACATTACTTGTCAAACCCAATAAAATATGCAGATTCATCACACTTTCCCAGAGGAATGAACACTACTTTCTAACTATTGAAAAATCTCAGTGGTTAGCAGTCAAGGAAAGACCGTCATTTCTTGTCCGTGGGGGTCTATACTTTCACTTTTTTCATTTTGATTTTGCCTTTTTGTATGTTCTTTACTACTCCCAATCAGGTGATGTCCTTAGGTTTGACTGTTTCATGATTTTATTACCGTAAAGTATCGGTTATTTGTGCTACAATACTTATCCTTGTTTTATTGTTTCTTTATTGTATTTTTATGCAGGGACAGTAATGCACTTGAGTGTGGGTGTGCATTTCCTGGGTTCCTATTAAATGATCAAAGCTGCATTCTTTCAAATGCGTCTTGATCGAACTTGAAAGCACGAAAAGGCAAAATACTGAAATGGCATATAAGCAAATTCTTTCCCTGGGAAAGAAATCGCTTGGCCACTTCTGTTACTTTGTCATTTTTGTCACTATAGTGCGATCTCAGAGTTGGCATATTTAAGTAGGTGTTTTAAAATTTTTTTTTTTCTTTGTGGAACAGCAATTTTTTTCCCTTGGAAAAAAATCGTTGTTCTAAGCATAAAAGATTGCAAGCTTTCACTTACATGGGTTTGATAAATCATTGCTCGCTTTTTTAAGCGTTCGATGATTTAACATAGACCCACATTTCCTGTGCTCAGTATTTTGTATTTTTTTTTTTATTATTTTTTACTTTTGAAGTATTTCTGTATTTGATAGCTTTTCTCTGCTAAATTTTTTTTGTTTTATTTGTTTTTTTTTAGTTTTTTTAAGTCTATGAAGAAGTAGGAATCCATGATTGAATGTGAGGTCTAGACAGACTGCACCAATTTTCTCCTATGTGATAGTATAGACTTGATGTAGAAAATCTAGGAGGGTAAATGCATGTAGGTTAATGGTAATGCTTCAGATTTCCTGTAAATATGCATTTGTGAATGGATGTGGATGCAAGTGTGTGCATCCTGATAAAATATTCTGTTTAAAATTTACTTATGAACTCATTTGAGTCTAAATTAATTATTTGGACATAATGTTGTTTACAGTTAATTATCTTAAAATTCAGACAAAACGTCACAGAAGCCAACTTCCTTTTGACATAGTTTATAAGGTACCAGTGACTCTAATCCATACCATTGCTTTGTTTTCTTACATTAAGATCTTATGAGCTTGACAGGTGTGTAGTCTTTGAGAAAGTGTAAGCAAAAAGTAAAGAAGATGGTATCTACGTTTAATTTCTGAGGATATAATTAAGTGAAGTTATGAAAAACTTTCAGAAAGTGTGTTTCATGGAAAGAACTAATGCACTAGCCTTTTCTGTTAGTGATTATGACAAAAGTGTAGTGTGAACTCTGATTCACAGTCTGTTGAAATCTACTTTTTATTTGAACATAACTTCTTGACCAATTATATTGGAATATTTTAATGAAAAAAAAAAGTTGTTCAAAATTATTTTATATCCAATGCCTTTGTTTGATTATTACAGAGATAAAGTATGTCAGATTATTAAGTTCATAGCAGGTTCATAAGACCCGTAACACAGACAAATATACAAGTGGCTAGCAATAGTGTCTTTTTTGGGCTGCAGTCCCCAATAAAAAGTATTTTATTTATTTTATTTAAAGTCATGAAATCAACTATTATTTTTAAATTAAAAATAATAAAAAATAATAGTCAACTTTCTGACTTTACCTTTTCTTTCTGAGGCTTAGAACTCGGAACATTCAGAATTGTGAATGCATGCAGTTCTGGGGCATTATGCAATTTATGAAAAAAAAAAAAATAACTTGCTCTCCTGGCCTCCTTTCAAAGCAGCCAGGCATTATTCTTACTCCCAATGTTGAAAAAAGCAAGTATGGCTTATTACAGGTCTTCATGCCTTTTGAGAATGCTATGCAGTCACCAGCTATCACTGGGGAAACTGAATGTATATAGAAAACAGAAGGGCTTTCTCCTGTGGCCATTGCAATATTTCCAATCTCTTGTAGGTGATATGGGACAAATCAATTTTTAAATTAAATCAGTTTCTTTCTTGCAACAGCAAATGTATAGTACATACTACCAGATATCACTGCAGTTTATTCTACTTTGGTGAAACTAAAATAGTTTACTGCTACAGATCATGCGCACCTTAGGGACATACTGCATGTTATCATTCAATATCTTGTTGCCATGCATGTTTGCAGCACCACAATAGCTAGCATTGGCATCAAACACGTATTTCAATGTAAAGAAGTTGTTTTGTTTTAAAGTTTTATACTTTAACGCTTAATAACTTAAATTGTGAACCGGAATGGGAAGGTATAATTTAGATATCCTGCTTTTTTATTTGTTTTTACCATTCTTAATGTCACCATTTATTTGCTAATTGTTTTAATTATCTTAACTGAGGAACTGAGTGCTGCATTTCTATTTATTGTGTAAGCAGTTTTGTAACTTGTAATCCTTGAAAGTCAGTGTAACAAGGTATTAGAAACTGTATTTTACATATTTATTTTTTATATCTCCTCATTTATATAGTGAGTTTAATGTTAGCCCATAATATAGAGGATTACAATTACTCTTAAATCATAACCAGCTTTTGATGTGTTCAAGACAGAGATGCCAATAAATTTACCTTAAGAGCACAGCTTGAGAAGTGAATTTTGACATTGAAGTCAAAAACACAGAACAAGGCATATGATCTGTGAGACCTGATCTTAATCCCTTGCATTGCACAGAGGTTTATCTGTTCAACATGCTACCAGTTACAGAAAGAAAAACGTGTAGGAGTGCAAACAGTTTTACTGGCTTCTAAAGCATTTGAAAGCCAGTGAAGCATGTAACACTACCAAACAAATGGCAAAAGCAAAGTATCTTTCTGAAGAATGATATCAGCAGAGATGAGCTCATAAGACTTGTCATTTGTGGCTTAATTTGCAGATGCTAAAAGGTACAAGAAAAGGACAAATGACAGAGTGCTGAACTGTTAGAAATTATCAGGCTGCATTCTAGATAGACAGACCTTGAAGCTAGCGTTATGAAAGAAGATGTAATGGATAAGAGACTGTGTACATGTAATTGCTGAGTGGATGTAACGTAAAACAATTTATTGATCAGTAAAAGAAATAAATAAGAAACAGAGCATTAAAATATGCAGTTCTGATGAACGAGTAGAGAGAATCAATGACATTATTTGGGTCAGATGCATAATACTTAGTAGACATTGGTCATACCAAAGATAGAGCAGTTTTTTCATGGAGGGGAAAGTCAAAGATAAAAGTATTTCTGAGTTGTGGAATAAGGGAAATTGAAACGGACTAGCTCAGTGTTTTGAATATAGACCTTTTACAATGATTGAGGTAGATTAAGAGTGTACATAGCCAGGATTTTCTGGCCTCAAGAAGGGACCAATGAGATAATTGCTTAAGTGAAGTTCTGAGAGATGAATCAGTGGTTTAACAGTGAAAGTGAATGTGAAACAGTTGTGCTTATATGCCAGAATGACAAATTATAATTGAAAGACGCATATTAGGTTGATGGTCTTTCCAGTTGTTACTGTGATTGTATGGATCATGTCTGCATCAACTGTTTGATTTCTGATGTGTTGGGTTAAGTAGAGTAGATAGCAGTGGCAGGTGCATTATATGCTAGCAATATAGCATGAGCGAAGGTTATACAAATGAAAGATGTCCCTGTGTATGTAATGTGCAAGGTGGATAAGGTATTCTCTATTTGTTACCTAACTTTAAAATGTGAGTGGAAATGAGGCCATAAAAGAGATTAATTGTGTACTGAAAAGAAGATGATTTAAAGAATATTTAAGAAGTAATACATTACAAATCCATTGGATTCCCCATTACCCTATGACACTGGAAAAATATATTTCGGCATCCTGCTTAATCAGTATCACTCCTTTCAAAAACAAGTTGAAACCAACATTTACAAATTAGTAGCTCAAGTAAGGCTTCTCTACAAGGCCTGTCATCTTCTTCCTGTTGATGCTTGATGAGGCATAACCATTAATATTCTTCTACCTAAGCCTGAATATGGACTGCCTATCATTACCTTGAGTTCAGTACAAGAAAAATCACAAAGCTTCAAGCAAAAGAAAATCAGTCTCTCAGATGTATACTCTCCAGTAAATCTCAGCCTCATTGTCTTACACTTAGTAAAGGAAAATGGCTACAAATAAACAACAGAGGCAATTTGCATATATCCCATGTTGCCTCTGACACAAGAGGTTTAAGGTATCACACAGTGGAAACTTTAGCTTTGATAGATTATTCTTTTTGTGTTTTGAACCAATTCCTTTTTCTGTGTGACCTTTGTACTCATTGTTTTAGTTCGTTAGTTGGTATATATTGTAGACACCCTAATGTTTATGGATATCAGTTGGGTATGACAACCATGTGTTTCCAAAAGTCAAACATTTCTCTTTGGTGTATTGATGATACCACAAGAAGCAGAAACATGTATGTTCTCAGTTGGAGAGGTTTGGCTTTATTTGCCTGGAATTGTTCATAAATAGACTTAAAAGTAAAAGAAGAAATCATGGACATTCAGAATTGTCATTTAACTGAAATACCTAATATCTTTAAGGGGTAATTTGCATATATCCAACGCTTCCTCTGACACAAGGGGTTTTAAGGTATCAGATAGTGAAAACTCTAGCTTTGCTAGATTACTCGTGTTTTTAACCAGTTTATTTTTCTGTGTGATCTTTTTACTCATTGTTTTAGTTTGCCCTTAATACCTCTGAAAGGTCATTTTGTGAACTTGCTCCAGATTGCTGGAATTATCTTTCTGCACTTATCAAGTAAGCTGAAAATCTTATTTCTTTCAAGAAGGTTCTCCATTCTCACTTGCTAGAGGAAAACAAATGTAGGTGCTTTATAAATGTTGGCTAATATACTTCTTTGTCTCACCCTCCTACTTCTTCCAGAAACTCTGATTATTATACATATAATGCTTATCCTTTCTTCTGCACCCTCCTACTTTTCTAATTCTAAACTTGTAGGTCTCCCTCTCTGTTTCCCTACTGGGAGCATGCCATGCTAAGCTGAAAGGGGTCAGATGTTTAGTTCTTATTGTAATCAAACTCCTCAGTTTTATTATACATATACCTATTGTCTCAGTTATTATTTGTAGTATACTTGCCATTATTTATTTATTTATCTGTTTGTTTATTATCTATCTGTTTGTTTATTATTTATTTATTTTTGTTTACCGGGATACACTAACTAGGTTTTGTGGAAAAAGCCCTTTCAGCTGAAGCCTGGGGAGAAAAGCATCTAATATCAGATAAAACAGAAACATTAGTTTAACAATTGTACATGATTTTTAAGCACATTTCATAAATACATAGAGGTGATGGAGGTGTAAACAATTATAGAAAAAAAAAACAGAGACATAAGCAAGTTGCAAGAAGCATATTTACAAAGACATCCTCAACTATGTATATAGATATTTACAAATGGATGAGGTGGGAGGTTGTAATGAGAGACAGTTAAAAGGTGCCAATGTTGAAGTAGAACAAGGTAGACCAGTTAAAGGGGAATAATCCTAAGAAATTTTATGAAAGAGGATATAATAGAGGATATCAGATAATGGTATGAAAGAGAGGCAAGTAAAGTTAAATAAAATATGTGAGTAAGAAAGAAGATCTGAGTCAGTACAGCTGAAGAGAAATGCTGGTTAGAGAGAGAGACCAGCAGCTGAGAATAATACAATTATCATTGGCTCTTAAATGAGTTAAGCTAATGAAGTCTTGCTTCACTAATGAGTACTTAGGAGAAAAACAGATAACATGTGGGAATACAGGAGCAGAGCCATTTGTCAGTCAGATAAGACTTCATGTTGCTTTCTAAAGATAATAATATCTCTGATTTTTTTACAAGTGTTTTTGCTAATTTACTGCATTGTACTCTATACAGCACAACACTATAAATCTGTATGTTCTGTTGTGATGTTCTATACATATCACATTGTACATAAATGACTTTTGAATCTCAAAATAACAGAATCATACTTGAGTTTTTTTTAATCCATATACTACCATTTATTCTTCTTTGATTTTCTTGCTGTATATGCACACTTTACCTTCTTTGAATACCTTTACTATGTACTTTATTTTTTCTATTTTAACTCATTATCCTTTACCCCATATGTATTTTTAATCATTTTGCATCTTATTGTCGAATATTTCATTTGTATGTGTATTCTCATTGCCAGTTTTGCCCAGGTTGTGTCTGAAAAGGTTCCTTGGACAAGGTCCCTCACCCAGTTAACAAACATCAAATACAAAAAATAAATAAATACATTAAGGAGAGTGAAACAACGAGGAGATGCAGAAGGTTTTGCAGCTTTGTATGGGCAGTATGTTGGGCTTGTTTGCCTAGATGGTGATTGAGGGTTTTAAAGATGCTGGTTAGAAGCATCTGCCTATTAAAAGTGAACATCGTAAAGGGCAGTTTGCTAGATGAATAAGAGGCATACAGCATATTTTATGAATATGTGGCGGTATTAGGGAATATATGAATGAGATGGAATAGAGGATGACATCAGAATGATTGTTTCATAAAGAATACACACATATGTTCCAGCAGTTATAACTGTAAAAAGTAATAGGTACAAGCAAGGAAGCACATAAGCTATTGTTTTTAATTGCATGACTAAATGCCCTAGCAGGAGAAGTTACGATGAAAAAGGATTCATGATGTAATAGCATGAATTTAAGACAAAGAGTTTAATGTAATGATATTTTGTGATTCACTTTGCTAAGGGATGTATGACTGCAGACTTATGACAAGTTCATTGCTTTAAATGCTGAAGGTTTCCATCTGCAATTCTTTTTGAGCTATAATGGAGTCAGGCAATATGATGTCTTCCTGGACAAAAAGTATACATGGTTTTAAAAATATCTCCTCCATGTCACTTGCATTTGCCTGCCTGGTTCTCTAACCCAAACTTCTTCTGCCACTACTAAAGCCATTACTTTAAATTGCATTTAGCATTCCTTTCCATTATTTTTCTGCATGGTTTTCAAGGCATCAGCCTCAAATTTGCAGCTCAACTACATCTTAAACTTTCCTGCTGCTCAGCGCAATCCCTAATGTAGGGAAAGCTAACATAGTATCCAACTCTAAAAAAACCTTAATTCCCTTCTCCCTGAACACCATGTCCCTGTTACTAATATGTCCCCATTAACTAAACTACTCAAAACTCTTCTTTCTAAACAAATTATAAAATGACTTCATGACAACAAAATTATTAATCATTTCATTACAACTTCACATCCAAATTCAATATTTTGATGGCCTTATTCAGAGCTAGTAATTGTATGTTCAAAGTATGGGCAAACTTCTCCTAAATGGATTAATTTTGATGGCTTTCATAAATGGATTTAACTTAGATGATCATTTTCTCTTCTTTAAATGATTGTAACCCTCGTCTGGTTTACTAACTAGCTCTCTTTTGCATTCCCAAACGACTGCTGGATATAAATTGCAGTAGTTTCTTCTTGATCCCATTCTTTTTCCTTTTTATAAACCCCTACCTTGCCAAACTGTCACAGCTTAAAGTGGTCCTTTATACTCCTGACTAATATGTATAGACTGGAGACCATGATAAAGAATAAAATCACTTTAATAAAGTCCTGTACAGCTTTTTCAGTCACAAATTAATTGTCAACACCACTAAAACAAGCCTGTTTTCAAGCAACCATCACTGTCTCTCCTTCTCCTTGTATCTTAAACATTTTAACCAATTAGGATATGCAGTCTCAACAGCTAATTCTTCCTTTAAGCTATCTTCCTCCACTATTAAGAACATCCTCAGTCAATTAAATGTCCTGTGTAGAAATGCCCAACTCCTTACCTGTAAAATATATTAATAATATTGCTAATAAGATATTGATCCACTCAAAACCCTACAACTCCCTTGGAAACTTTCACAATAGTGTTTCACTTTAAAAATCCCCAAAAACATGCACTTCATTAACCTTTCTAGTACCTGAATATATCACTGTATAATCTTAAATGTCCCACTATTTTTGCACAAAGTATTCAAATATCTTTATTACAGCTCTCTACAAAATTCATTTTCCTTTATTCATAAATTAACCTTTACATGTTTCCAATACACACTACAAACTCAGCATCCTAGTATGACCACTTTGTTTAGACTTCCATTTACTGTCTGTCATTGAAAATCCTTTCAACGTAACATGGCATTATAAATTGCCCTACTCTCTAAAGTTCTCCTAAGTTAACTAAGTCCTATTGACATAAATGTTTTCAATTCCTCCACTTTTTTACCAATTCTTCTTTATCTAATTCTTTTTAATACAACCTACAACAGCTGTGAACAATGTCTACCTTCTATAATTTTGCCTTTCACCTTGTATAAAGCCAGAACATCCTGTATTCTGCTTCCTTTTAAACTTATGTCTCACTTCTTGGGTTACCATACTGCTCAGAAAATAGGTTCCAAGTCATTCTCCTTTCAGTTAGTAGTTATTTAATGCAGAAAATCTCCTGCTTATCAAATGGCCAGAATTTTACTGATTGGTCTGATTTTGCCTCATCATTTGATATGTCTTTCAAAAGTATTTTTTTTAGAAATCATTGAGGAATGAAGTCCATAATTATACCAAACAGTTAATATTCAGACTGCATGCATTGCTGGAACTTACTCCAATGGCTGTCCTTGTAGTACAATAGCAGATTTCTTGCCTCTGGTTTGTAAGGTCTTAGGTTTGGGTCTCACTGTGAAGCTGGCGGTTCCTTATTCTAATATTTTCACTTTATAGAAGACAGATTTTAGTCTGTCACTGAATATATTCATTGAAAAACAGATTAATTGGGTTGTGGTTTCAATTATTATTATTTGGCCCTAATTCTTAAAGACACCCCTCTCAATCACTGCCTTTATTAATCTATTCGCTAACACTAAATGTAGCCCATTGTTTGAGTGGAAATTTGTCTGGCTTTGCTATGACTAGATATTGTATAAACTTGAGTCTGTCACCTAGAAATGGGAGGGATATCATTCTGATTTCTGTGTTCTGATTTGAAGACCATGTGCATCTGCATAGAGTAGGGAGGAATAGATAGGACATAAGACCAAGCTCTGTTGTGCTTTCAGCAGTGATAATGATGTTTGGATCTCATGTTGCTTTGTTCATGTGTTTTCAAAGAGCATGTAGCTGACAAATGCCTGACCATGGATGTGTTCAAATCCCCTCAAGGTAATGCCATGGTGTGCCTCAGCTAACCTTTCAGAAAGAGGGAGAGAAGTCTTCCTTTCAAGGCTTCAAGGAGTCAAAATCCTTTCATGTTTGAAGTAGGAATTCATTTGACCACTCCCCCATCAAGTCAGATGTTTTAATTCACTTATTAAAACAGTATCCTGATCAATAGGTTACTCCAGCATTGTTACAGCAATTTACTTCAGGCTTCCTTTACCTCAGCAGCATTCACTTTCAGAATCATTTGTAGGAATCTAAGGTCAGTGCAGGGCAAGGACGGGGTGGTGTATGAGCTTTTGAAAAAGGAATTATTTGAGTGTAGCATTTCTGTACACTGCCGGTGTCCTCTGTTTGTGTCATTTAGAGCTTCTCCAATTGCTTTGGTCCCAGTGAAGAAGGAAGGTGAATTTTGCTTAATTCATCCCCCCCCCACACACACACACACACACACTTCCTCTAGGGCTGTCCATAAATGATTACAGCAGCAAGAATCAGGATAAAGTTCGGTATTCTTCCTTACAAAATGGAATACAGTTAATTCAGCATTTTGAGGACCCCTGGATTGCCAAATTGGATTAACCAGAGACTTTGTACCAGCTAATAAAATAAGAGTAAGGAAAGTGAGAGAACTTTTGGGCCTCCTTTGTTGTGCATTTAGGGAAGTGACTCTGGGAAGGGAGATCACTAGATCCCTAACTAATCTGATCTGTTTAGGACATCACAACATACAGTTAAAGTGACAAGATGGGTGAAAGCAGGTGTTCACTTGTGGTCCATTTTCTTGATTGATTGCAATTGGGTGTCTTTCTGGCTTGACATCTGGGTAACAAAAGATGCACTACAGTTACTTACTGATGCAACATGTGGGTATGGGATTGGGACAGATTTTAAGGGGTGGTGGTTTTCTGTGCCTTGGACTTCTTCCTGATCCTCAGTGAGGAAGGAGGACATCAGCATTTTGGAATTCATGCCTACTTTGGTCACAATAGTTTGATGGGAAGAATTAAATAACATGAATACTTTGTTTCATTCTAACATCCAGGATGCAGTCTGGATATGTTTAGAAAACGTCCCTGTCCATTTATGGATACACTCCTTCTAAGGTTGCTAGTGATTTACAACTTACACACTTCAATTATGTCCTTTTCTGCTGAATATATTCAAGTTGCTTGTATTATACTTGCTGACAGCCTTTCTTGTTTGCAAGCCTCCAGATTTCACCAGTCATCTCCAAAAGCACAAGAGACAAATGCCTATAGTCTACAGGACCTGACTGATATGGGATAGCTGTTTTTCTGTGCTGGAATTCCTGGGTGCCGCTATCATAGCTCTCAAATAATCAGGGACATATTATAACAGAATCAGGGACAAACCCAGAAAAAATCAGGTGCAATCAGGGACATTTGTAAAATATTAATACTATTAACCTGGGACATTGGCAGAATAAAAGAATGTTAATTACTATACATTTTGTGAAATAAAATAAATCTATAACTCTTACTTACTGCCATTATTTATTGAGTATAATTCACCACCTGTCCTCCAAGAGTCACCAGTTTTAGGAGGGAGTAAGAGGGACAGAGCTAAAGTTTGGAGTCTAAATCAGGAACATCTCTGGAAAGAAAGGACAGCTGAGAGGTATGGCCACTATACCATAAGTGCATATGGTTTAGTTCTGCAGACCTTCTGGTCTTTCTGGCTGCTCCTTCCCAAGAAAGAGTTGCATTGGTGAGCACAGCTCATAGTGCATTATTTAACTTCACACTGTGGTAGGAATGAGGCAACCAGAATTATTAGGGTGCATCTAGCAGCACTCTTTGTTAGTGGCTAGAATAATCAGATTGCAAGATGTTACTAACCAACGTCTAATTAGTAAATTGCCAAAGGCCAAGGGTAGGCTTTGAGTGCAGGTTATTGACATAAGGTAGCCCACTGGGAAAAATCTTTTGCAAACTATTTTGAGATGCCCTCATTTGATGGCAAGTAATTATCATACTTACACTGTTAAATGCAAAAGCCTTCTTCATTAGAGGACTTGAAGTCATGAGTTCATAGCAGATGATGCTATCTTAGTTTGGATGACTAGGTCCAAAACTGATGAGTCTGGGCTAGGTATGGTCATCAGGTGATTCTAGGCAAAGTTTCAACCCTACTAAGCTGCTCTCATCTGTTGATTATCAATATGAGGGAACTTTCCTTCTCTGATAGTTTCATAGTTTCATAGTATAGTACTAGGCTATCTGCCCTGGGGCATTTGTAAGCCTAGCCATAGTGATGTGGCATTTGCCACCCCATGAAATGGTACAAAAATGTACTGAATAAATTGAGAATACTGTGTCTAGTAGTGACACAATGAAGGTCCCCTTATATAATAGAATTAGTTTACTGTGCCCCTGTCTAGCAGTGACACAGATGTGACCCCTGGGGTAAACTTACGATCTCCCATCCACTCATCAAGATTTCTCTTGAAGAGAGTCAGTGAGGGGCTCTGCCTAATACGAACTGGGATCTTGTTCCAAAGCATGGGAAGCCTCTGGGTTATGAATCTATCCCTCCAGCATGTCCTATTCATACTTGTGCCGAGGTTTAAGTCTTAAGCTCTCGTGGTCCTGATGGACTTGGATTTTTTGAGGTGGAGCATGTCCATTAGATCCTGATTGGACATGGCCTTGTATGTCAGGCAGAGATCACCTCTGAGCAGGTGGTATGATACTGAATAGAGCTGAAGTTTCTTTAGTCTGGCAGAATAAGACATATGTTGGAGACCCTTGATCCTCTTGGTGAGGTACTTTTGTGGTCTCTCCAGCTGTTGCAAATGCCGGGTGAGGTACATACCAAATGGGGCATTGTACTCAATCATGGGTCTGATGAGGGAGGAATATTGGGGTACAATGGCATCCTTGGATCTGGATGTGAATCCCTTCATGATGAGGTGTGCAAGGTAGAATGTTTTTCTAACCACTTTGGCAACGTGGGTATCAAATGAGAGGTCGCTGTCGACTTGGGTCCCTAGGTCTCTGATTACTTTTTCAGTACTCAGTGGGTTGTTGTCTATGTGATAGTTTGTGGGTACTTTGTTTTTCCCAAAGGGGATGACTATACATTTTTTAGCATTTAGTTTAAGGCCGTGACTCCGGCACCAGTTGTCCGTTTCTGTGAGGCCTTTTTGTAGGATGTGTGTGTCTGCTGGTGTATCGACTATGGCGCCTAGTTTGCAGTCATCTGTGAACTTTGTCAGCCACAGTCCTCCCGTGTTTGCTTTAACATCTGAGAAATAAATGCCGAACAAGAGGGGTCCCAGGACAGATCACTGTGGGACACCACTTGTGACTGGCTTTGAGTCTGACATTGCTCCAGCGATTTTAACTTTATGGGTTCTGTCCTTTAGCCAGTTTGCAACCCATCTAGTGACATAAGGGTTTATATTTAAGCTGTTGAGCTTATCTATGATGCCTGAGTGGGGTATTGTGTTGAAGGCCTTAGCCAAGTCCAGGTATGCTGTATGGACTGCTTTGCCCTCGTCAATGGCTCTAGTGACTGTTTTGAAAAAGTCAACCAGGTTTAAAAGGCAGGATCTGCCCTTTACAAAGCCAAACTGGGTGGGGTCAAGTGTCTGTAGGTCCCCTATGTCTCTGTTTATGAGTTCCATAATGATTCTTTCCATAGCTTTGCAGACCAGGCTGGTTAAGCTTATGGGGCGGTAGTTTCCAGGGTCTGTAGAGGCACCCCCCTTGTGGAGTGGGACCACTGTTGCTGTACGCCAGTGTTCAGGAACATATCCCGAAGTAAGGCTAAGGTTAAATAGCATTTTTATGTGTGGGTTTAGCTCCTCGTGGAGTTCACGTAACACACAACCCGGGATACTGTCAGGTCCCATTGATGCTGTGTTTTTTGCTTTGTTTAGGGCGGTTCTCACTTGGACATCTGAGATGACAGGGAGATTACATTCAGCTGGGATAAGTATTTCTTCTTTTGGGGATGAAGGAGGGGAGAAATTTGCAATGAACCTGTCAGCCAGAATGTTGGCAATATCTGTGGGTTCAGTGTATTTTTTATTGTTGTGAACCAACTCTGAGCATATCTGAGGGTTTCCACCCAGGTTTCTAACATAGCTGAAGAAGGCTTTGTGGTTATCTTTAGTGTCCTTAGCGATTTTTCTCTCAAAGTTGGCCTTGGATGTTTTTATGAGAGAACGTAGTTTTTTGCTAATGTTGATCAGAGATGTCTTCCCTTCATGGGCATGATGCAGCCAACAAACTATTATTTTTTTCTGTGTTGATTGAAAAGGGTTTTCTGTGTTACCAAAATATTTAGCTGTCTGTTTGAATAAACCCTTAGGCTCCCTAAGCACCAGTTACTTCTCCCAACCCTTTTGTATGGGTTGAGTCTCAGATATAGGCAAACGGGGTCAGTCTGTTTATGTAATTGAAAGGATAGGAAAATGGTTATCAAGAACCTTTTGAGTTAATAGGTTCATAGGTGTTTACCTGGCTAACAACCACAAGGGCCTTTTTAAGCCTAGCCACGCATCCCAAATCTCTAACAAGTTTTGGTATCCTTGATAAGTGTAAGCAAGGACTTTGGAGATGAAATATTTACAAGCAGGGACATGGGATATGAACCATTTACAAGCTGCCTGTGTCCATTAGTGACACATGTTACACTCAATGTTCTGTATCTTAATCTTGGAGGAGTGTTGCCCTGTGCAGGTTTTAGTTTTCCAATTGAAGGTCATTGAAAGATTTTGATGTACGTTAGGCCATTTATTTGTATGTTTGTTGGGGAGATGACAGATTGAAGGTATGTGGTTGTGGTGCTCAGCTGGGAATGGACCCCATTACCTGTGACATTATCTGGATAGATTTTGATTGCATTGATTTGAGAACAAATGTTACTGTTTATATAGTATATAGATAGGGCTGTTCAGATTATCATAACATGTTTTGCGGCAATGACATTGGCACCTTTCTGAAGCACAGACTCTTATCCAGAATCCTCGGAGACCTAGTAATAGTTCAATATTTCTGGAGTGGTACATTAGTAGCTTGGTTAGCAGTGATACATGGACCATCTTGGGGTGTGACTTGCAGGCCTGCCACCCCTAACTCTGCACAGCATTTTTTTAAACCATAGAGTGGACATTGCATGTCTTTATTTGGGTTTCTGGGTTACTGAGCACTTGTATTTTTTTCAGATAAAAATCATTGACCATGATATTGATCTTTGTAATAAAGGGAGAGATTTGATCACTCTATATTTGGCTTCTTTCCCTTCAGACATCTTAGGCCAGTACCAGGCTTCTCATATCCATAATGAGTCATCCGGTATTTCTGAGTACTGGTTATACATATCCCTTGACTCACAGAGCATTAGTTATTAAGGACATTAAGGACTTTGTTGGGCATTATTCAGCTTTAGGTAACATTCTTTTATCCTGAGTGGCAAAGATTGCAAGACCAGGAAAGGGGGGCAAGCTGTTCATGTCTCTAGCCTGGTGGCCAGCTGCTATGTGGCTTCCTCCCTCTTTTCATTCCCCTCTTCTTTTCCTGAACCATTCAAATTTTCAGGAATGTGGGGGCAAACTGTCACCAATGTTGCATTTAGACATGGGACAGGGTTGTTGGGTGGCACTGAGAGAGTGCCACTCATTTGGAATGGGACATGCTAGACCAGTGTGGGCTGCTGGTCATACTGCCCTGTCTAAAATCTTGATTTACAGACCTTACGACTGTTAAATATACAGATTTATGAGCTGTGTTAAAAATGTTATATTCTGAACATTGGCATTCAGTCAATATAATGCCTACATTTAAAGTAATAATCTTTTTACTGGCTTTCAAGTGTCTGGTGTCTTTTGTGAAGGTTAGTGGTGTCAAGGACAAATGGCATCTGTGGGACAGACACATTTGACTTGATGCCACTGTGGGGCTGCATGAAAATCATATGTCAGCCTGCAGATGATCTGAGTATTTACGTAACATTCTGGAGGGTGTACACTATTGCTTTGATGTAACAGCAAAGAATCCCACCCTCCCCAACAACTTTTTTTATCTTTTATTCTGAGGTTGTCACTGTTCAGTTTTCCCACTTTTCACCCCCCCCCCGATATAAGTTTCAGGAATGTGGGTGCTGACTGTTATCATTGCTAAATTTGGACACTGGATAGTCTTGCTAAGGGGCGCTAATTAGATGCCACTTAGAATGTGACAGGCCAGAATGGTGTAGGTTGTCCATTATGCTGCACAGTCTTGTGGTCAGTTAGTTTACTGAGGCTTATGAGTGATGGTTGTATTGGTTAATGAGTTCGGTTATAAATGCAATATTCTAAACATTGAAACTCAGTCATGATGACTATTACATTTGTTATAATAAACTAGTTTTGATGGCTTTGAAGTAGCTAATGTATTGTGTGTTGTTTGTGTTATAGTAAACAGACTGTCTTGTAACTTTTATTACATTCTATTGCAGTTTATTGCATTTTCCCTGATTTGTGATGCAAGAGGCTTATTTGACTACCCACCTACCAGATTAACAAATGCTAAATGCAGTAATTGCTCTTACTGGATTAATTTTGCACTACTGTGGCGACCCCTAATGGGAGCAGCCGAAAGAAGAAGAAGAAGAAAGGCTAGCATTGCTAGCTAGCTGTCACTGTCATTCTGATTTAATGCTTTTCAGATATTAGATGTCTCTGAGTATGTGATATCTTTGAACTTTTCTCCCCTGGATCACACTGAAAGTAGAATCCTCCTTGACAGTCATTCTTGACTGACAAACATTATGCAAATAAATTGTTTTCCATACTTTTTGCAATATTAAAATTACAGTAGAGAGTCGATTATCTAAAGTAACTGGGACCTAGGGTAGTTTGGATAATCAAATTGTTCGGATAATCAAACATATAATTGAACTGGGTAAAAAAACTTCTAAAATCTTGTTTTTTTTCTGCATGCAGGAATACACTTTTCAACCATTCAGCGATTCCAATGGACAATAAAGAATATTTTTCACACACGAGCTGGCTACAAGCTCAAAAAACATGCTCAGGCAAATACATATAATGTTTACATTTTCAGACTTTATGATTTTTCCCACCCAAAAATTTGGAAGGCTGGTCCTGATAATTGACTGTTCTGATAATCGACGTTCGGATAATCGTCTTTCTACTGTATGACCATTTTATTTTATTTCAATGCAAAAGGTCTTTAAATGGCAATTGATTTACTGCATCTGAATGTAGGGGGACATGTATTCTGGCCTCTCTCTGTAGGACTGGAAAGAGGGCTGTGCCTTTTGAAATCTAGGGTTCTGCAGTAATGTGGACTTGCAGAAGTAAATAGTTTCAGTAGGAATGGAATGAGTTAGGCATATTATTAGAGAAGAGATATTAGAACAAGGTTATGACATTATAGTAAATATCTATTTGAAGTATCAATGCCTGTATGGTGTGGGATTATCAAAGCAACCAACTTAACTGTTTTAACAGTTTCTTAACATGTAGCAAGCCTGGGGATCTCTGGCCTATTAAGACTATCACGGTTTATTATTTGACACGGAAGGGCTTCTGAATGGTAACACAGTTATGTGATTTCTGTTTTTTTTTCAGCACTTACCCAGCAACTATTTAGCAGATGAGCATTTGCGATGCACTAAATGAGTTTGACAAGGCTACTTTCATTTTCAAATTGTGAAGAGATAAGTCACATGTTGGTGTTTTTTCTCATTCTGATTGTGACATACATAACTAGACAAAAGAGAGGCTTTACGTTGTGCTGTAATAAAGCTGCATAGATGGCACAGGATATCCTTGCCAGTATTTTCTGAGAGTATACAACACTGCCATCTCTTTGTGAACAGCATCGGCACTGACTAGTTCAACTTGAATCTTTTGCATGGTGCCTATTGCAGGATGATGGCCTGGTTTGGAATCCATCTTAAGAGGCTGCAGTAAAACAGATTATTAGCAGTGGTATTCTAGCAACATATGTATCGCAGAATGTAACTTTTTTCTGAAGTAATGGTACTATTGGGCCAAAACAGTGCAAGTCTGAAATAGAAGTTGTGGTATATGATCAGTTACATTGCATTGTTTTCATTTTATGTTTCTACTTATGTATATCTTAGAAACAAACTTGCTGCCTTAAGTAAGGCCATGTAAACATCCTAACCTCCTAGTAACAATTGTCCAATACTACAACATTTCCATATTTCTCAGCTTATGCTTATTAAACAAAGGATCTTTTATAACATTAAGCACTATCTGCTTGAATTATAGTATGAGTTATATAATGCTCGTAAATACTGTAAATATTTTAGTTTGACTACTATTACAATAGTTAAGGGGTATTGTATTTGGTAAATACAATACTTACTATAATAATATGAAGCATTTTGTAGAGGAATGATACATCTTAATACTGAAAATCATAATGTACTTAGCTGACAAACAAGTGGTGCTGTGGGGATCTCCTTCAGGTAACAAGTATGTAAAATGTAACTGCACTGAATGCCCCAATCCCAACAAGGTATACCCCGTAGCAGCCATTCCATTAGGGGTCTAATGACATTAATAATCTGGGGTGCTGATTTATGCAGAATTTGTATTTGCAAACAGAATCATACCGTTCAGATCCTTACAAAAAGGAACATACAATACTTGTGTAGCATATCCATAGCTATTTTTATAGTGTTTGATATACAACAAATACAGGTGAGGGCTTGTAACATGCTTACATGGGTATT
Source organism: Protopterus annectens (assembly GCF_019279795.1). Classification (NCBI taxonomy): domain Eukaryota; kingdom Metazoa; phylum Chordata; order Ceratodontiformes; family Protopteridae; genus Protopterus; species Protopterus annectens. The sequence goes on from NC_056731.1 coordinate 673,832,499, forward strand.
ACTCCTTAAGGTACAGAGAATTTCTTCTTCAACCAGATGAAGCTGAACTATAGAAGTAAAGAGGAGAGAGTGAGTGGGGAAAGATATGTCTTAACTACAAATATCTTCAGGAATCCTTTGGCAGCAAAGCAAACTCCTTCTGTAGCTGGTTGAAAGATTTAACACATAACTTAACACTCACTGCACAAAGTAGTTGGCCTATCCAGCTTATTCCTGCTGCCACCCATTCATGTAAGAACTGCGCTTCGCTGTTGATGTTTATCTTTATATTTTTCCTTCTGAAGTGAATCTGTACATGAACAATTGGCATGCATCCATGACTACACAACTGATGAATTATTTATTGTGAGACTGTCTAATGTTGTACAGATTTGTGATAAATACACTTTGTTGAGTCATGTAGGTGTCTGGTTGCTAAGGCTACTATGGCCACTTTGTTGTGAATGGGTTGCAAACAAAGGGATCCTGATGTGCTCAAGTTTCGTAACTTTAAAACTAAATTATAGCTCAAAGGCTATATAATTTATTTCAAATGAATAAGTTCATTTTCATTCATTTGTTTTCAAAACTACTCACAACAAGAATTTGTTGCCTATTATTATACAACTCTTTTTAAATTATTATTCTGCAGAGGGCATTCACATTTCTTCACAGAACTCTCAGTATTCAAATGGATCATATAATTACTGAGTATTTGTTAAATATGAGGTCTCCTCAACAAGAGTCTCAAAAATCAATCTGTGTTTTGAAAATAATTGATTTTCTAAGGAGCATACATTAATCACTGTTGTTAGCTTTAGAAGCGTATGTTTAAACATCGCATATTACAACACCCAAATTTTGTTTATTCAGTGAAACTTAGGGCTACATATAAACATATTCAGTATATCTCTGCAAATGATAATAATCAATTGAATAAAACTGCAACTATATAGCTAAAGAAGAAACCAACAAAAATATCTACAAAATACATATGCCTTTGGGCAACTGAGGTAATATGACAATTGCAAATCTTGAGTGACCATAGCTTTTTAACTGTTTAATTTACTTAAGAAAAACATTATTTCTCTATCAGCCCCACAATATTTGCTCAAGAAACAGCATGGGCAATTTGTGATGAAACATTTATACTTTCTAAACCAGGTCATATATTTAAAACTATCATCACTTAAATGCTGATACTTGTTAAATGAAATGCAGCAATGCATGCTGCTAAACCAAGTGCTGCTTATACACAACAAATGCATAGATTGTGAAAACAAATGTCTTTAGAATAGTAACTATAGAATATATATACATATATATATATATATATATATATATATATATATATATATATATATATATATAGAATATATTTCAGCCAGACATTTCAGGCATGAGTTAAGTGTATGCAGCATTGATTTGCATGGAAATTGCAGTGCAATGCATGCCAACAATGTGTTTCAGTCATAATTAAGCACATACAAGCTGGATTCTTCATTTGAATGCAAATATAAACCTTCTCCGGGATTCACGAAGCTTGTTCCAGGTGCAGGCATAGCGTCGGCGTTCTAAAACCAATGATGGCCGCCGAGCGATTCAGGTACGAGCTGTTCCCATGTGCACTACCTGCGTACGCTACTCCCGCACAACTCCTGAGCCTTGTATGCTAATTACCCCATGTGCAGCAGTGTAGCATGCAAATGAAGGTATGTAGCGATTCAGGAAGTGGTGCAGGCGTAGTATAAGCATGCAGAAATGCAAACCATAGAAAATGGTTTACATTTTTGCAAACATAAAATCGGAGCCATGACAGACGACCAAACACATGTATTATATTGTTAATATATGGCAATGGCTAAATATATAGCCATTGGCATAAAAAAATGTACAAAATATAAAATTAACATTTAATATATATAGTCGCACTATCGCGACGTGGAAGCGCAGGGCAGCGGTGCGCAAAAAGGATCACATGGAATATATAAAAATACAGAATAAAACCGCAATGAAACATATATCACAATTTCCCCATAATAGTCAATGGCAGGCATGCTACACCATACTCATGGTGCAAGGGTTGCTAAGGGGCAGTGACAGTGTTATGTGCAGTAGCTAGGAATTAGTAGGCAATGCCATGCAAATGAGAGGAGTAATAGTAAATCGCAGATTCCCCGCTGGTGTAAGGATGCACCTCACAGCGTAGCATTATAACACCGAGGTGAGCTCTTGAGATAATGATGACATCAAGAGAGGGGCATGTCACCATTGCTGTAAGAACATTGGAGCATTACTAAACCAGTCTGCCCCTAGCTAGGCAAAGCTGCAGCATAGGGGTGTGTCGAATTGCCCATAGCTATGCTTAGCTGAGAGTACACAAAGTAACCAAGTATGCATGTGAACGGAGATGAAAACGTGCATAAACCCGGTAAATGGGTATGCGCGGCACGCACTGCAGCTGAAACAGGAAGAATATAGGAAAGAAATAAGGAAATGCTGCAGCAGTGAAATTGGAGTACAAATGACTAATTAACACCTAGGAGCCTACAGTGGGCCATTGACAACAGCTAACAAGGCTGCAAGCAGCTACCTGCAGAACAGGGAAGGGGAGGGGCTGTACTGCAAAGAAAACAGCAAAGTGTCAAAGCAGAACAAAGGCGATATGCAGTATATCAGCTACAAGGCACATTTCACCATGACTGGGTAGGGAAAGTACAAAACAAGAAAGATGGCAGGTGGATGCATGCCTGATAATGGGGAAGGGATCCAGGACTGAAAGTGAATTAAAGGGCAACAGATTAATCAAGGCAGGCAAGTAGATCTCCACAGTAAAGGCCCACACTTGCAGTACTCTCTGCAAAACATTTAATTAAGACACGCAGCAGCTGGAATAGCTCATAAACACCCACTTAAATCAACAGCATCCATAGCACAATACTATAAAGTGTGAAAGCACCTCACAACATTTTGTGTATTCCCATACACTTTGCACCAGCGGTGTATACAGATGGGGAACTTTTATTATGTACATGTTAGGGGCTGTCATAGCTTTGATCCACAAGCATGTGTTGGAGACTGAAGGTGTTGTGGAGGATGATGCACATGACCACCGCAGGCACCAGAAAAGGAGGAGAGTGTTCAGACCCAGGGTAACCTACCATGGGCTACATGATCTAGAGGTAGTAGAGCATTACGGGGTGGACAGGGACACCCTACAGCAACTTGTGGAGCTGTGCCAGCCATGTCTCAGAGCCAGAACAAACAGAGGAGAACCCATCCCAGTGGATACAAAGGTATGTGTAAGCCTGAGAATACTAGCTAGAGGTACTTTTCAATGACCAACTGGGGATATCATGGGTATCTCACAGGCATCAGCATCCAGGGTACTACACCAGTTCCTGGATGCCATGTTACCACATGCTAATGAGCACATATACTTCCCCCGAATGCAGGAGGGGTTGGCCAGCCATATGCGTCTCTTCCACTGTGTGGCAGAATACCCAGATGTACTGGGTGCAATAGACTGCACGCACATACACATCAAGTCACCACCCAGTGAGCAGGGTAGGCACTACATAAACTGCAAGGGATACCCCTCCATCCACTGCCAGATCGTGTGCAATGCCCAGGGCATTATCATGGATGTGTGTGCTAGCAGCCCTGGAAGCTGTCATGACTCCCACATCTGGCATGCCTCACAGCCAATGTATCGGTTATTTGCCAGGGGGGACATCCCAAATGGCCACCTGGTGGGGGATGCTGGCTATGCATTGGAACCATGGATGATGACTCCCATCAGAAATGCACACACACCCATGCAGCAACGACATAATGAGGCACATGCACAAACCAGAATCATCATAGAGCATGTGTTTGGGATGCTGAAATCACAGTTCTGTTGCTTGGACATATCTGGTGGAGCTTTGCAGTACTCTCCAGGCATATGTGCCCACATCTTCATAGTGTGTGCCATGCTACACAATATGGTCCTGCCGAAACAGCTGCAGCAGGGACAGAATGGTGAAGGCCCTCACAGTCCGCCAGCATTGCCAAGGGCCCCACAGGCACAGATGTACTCAGACCACGAACACCCTGAGTCAGCCCCAGTAGGCAGACAGAGGCATGCCCAGTATGACCATGCCTTGGCAAAGAGGGAATGTATAGCACACACACACTGACAGTGTAGGCACCTAGGAACTGACACCTTTTTCAACCTGCACACACAGTAAAAATGGATGGCACACACACAAAACTACCTGTAAATTGTCATGTATAGGCAGTCTACTGTGTGCATCCAACATAGGCAGCCCTCAACTATTGCACACACAACAGCCATTGGCACAAGGTAAGTCAACACTTGAATAATTAAGCTATCATCATATGCAGATACTGTATGCATAGATTCATAGGTAGGTACTTGGCCAACTGCCAGAGGCCATTCATAAGGCCAGCCAAAATGTGTCAGCTTTTGCCACCCCATTGATTCATTAACCGTCCCTCTCTGGAGAAGAGCCAATGGCAGGATCCCTGGGTTGCATCTACTGCTCCCCATCCACCCTTCAAGGTTTCTCTTGCAGAGTGTTAGTGAGGGGCTCTGTATAATGTAGTTAGGGATGTTGTTCCAAAGTATGGGGAGTGTCTGTGACAGGAAGCTGTCCCTCCAGCATCTTCCAGCTATTGTTGTGGCAAGGTCAGCTCACTACAGTGTGTGGCTCACTGTGACATGGATTCCCATAGGTGGATCATATCCATCAAGCCTGAGTTCAACATGGCTGTATTGGCCAGCGGAGATCATCTCTGGGTAAATGAGATGCCACTGAGTAAAGCAGGAGTTTATTCAGTCCGGTTGCATAGGCCATATGTTGGAGGCCAGTATTCCCCTTGGTGAGGTACATTCGTGGACCCCCCCAGCTGTTGGACGTGTCCTCTGAGGTACATCCCACATGGGTTATTATACCCTATGATGGGACTGCTGAGTGATGAGTAAAGGGGCACTATAACCCGAGTATGTCTAGATGGGAATCCTTTAGTAATCAGATGGCCTACATAGAAGGATGTTCTAACTACTGTGGAGATATGATTGTCAAAGGGAAGATCACTATCTACCTTAGTCCCCAGATACCCCATTACCTCATCTGTATTAAAGTGGCTGCCGCTCATGTGTTAATATGTGGGTGCCAATTCCACAATGGAATGACCATGCAGTTAGTGGCACTTGACTGGAGGCTGTGTCATTGGCACCCTGTGACGTTCTCTGTGAGGCCCCTTGAGGGATGTCCGTGTCAGCTGGACTATCAATCATGGCTTCCAGTTTGCAGTCATTACCAAACATGGTCTGCCGTAGTCCACCTGTCTTTGCCTGTACATCTGAGAATTATATGCCAAACAGTAGGACTCCCATGACAGAGTCCTGTGGGACACCAGTTGTGACTGTTCAAGAGTTGGACCTGGAGACCGCTAGTCATACCATGTGGGTTCTATGTGTAAGCCTGTTGGCAACCCAACCTGTGATGTATAGGTAAATGTACAGGCTGGTGTGTTTATCAATAATACCTGAGTGGGGCATAGTGTAGTATGTGTGAACCACCTCCCCCGTCATCTAACGTCTTGGTGACTGTATGTAAGACGTCAAACAGGTTCATTAGGCATGAAGTGCACTCAACCAAGCTGACCTGGGTTGTGTCACGTGTTCGAAGGTTACCAATGTCATTGTTAATGAGTGCCATGAGGATGTGAACCATACCATTGCAGACCAGGCTAGTCAGGCTTATGGGGTGGTAGTTACCATGGTCAGTTGTGATTTCACCTTGATGGAGTGGAATAACCATTGCCACGTGCCATTGTATGAGCATGTAGCCTGTGGAGAGGCTGAGGTAGGAATGCTTAATTAGGTGGGGGACAGGTTGTCTTGTACAGTTTGCAAGATGCAGTGTGGGTCAATATCTGCCTCCATTGATGCTGTGTTCTGCTGTTAGAGAGGGCCATTTCCACCTGTGTGTCTCTGATGGTTGGGATACTGTACCTTTCAGGTAGTGTTGTGGGCTCTTTAGGGGGTGAAGTATGCACCAAATGTATTTGCAAAGATGTTGGCGATATCAGTAGGGTCAGCATATTTTGTGCTATATTTCACCGGCACAGTGCAAATCTGTGTGTCACCATGTAGATCCTTGACATAGCTAAAGAAGGCTTTGTGGTTATCTTTCGAATCCTTTCATATTCTCCTGCTGATGTTAGCCTTGGATGTTGCCATGAGGGACCTACGTATCATACTAATAGTGGTCATGGATGTCTGCCCTTCGTGGGATTTGCTGTGTGTCTGGAACACTGTCCTACTTCTGTAGTATAGCCTATTTATTGCAGAGGTCCACCAAGCCGGTGTCCTTGTCTAGGAGGAGTGAGTCTTGGTTTACCAGTGATGGCACGATCCATACATCTGTGTAGGTGCTTATAGATTGTATTTGTAAATCTGTCTGCATCTTGAGCAGTGTTTCCCCTTAGCATGGGGTCTGTGAAACCCCCCTCCACTGTCACTAGTAGTGTAAATTTAGCTGTAGGAAAGGTATACACTGTGGTATCCGTGGGTGGCTGAGATGCTAGGGTGTGGAAACAGTGAATAGTTCATGGTCAGATTTAACCAGTGACCGGTTAACCTCTGCTGTGGTGTGCCGTTTGCCCATGTTGGTGATGACCACATCTAGTAGTTTCCACCCCACATTAGGGAGGTTACCACCTGATACAGTGCATATGAGGTGATACATTCCAGGAAGCGCTGGTCCTGGAAGTGAGTACCGGAGTACGTTTCCTAGTTAATGGTATGGTAGTTGACATCAACCAATGCCAGGGTGTGCATTAGGACTGTCGTGTTCTCCACTGTCTCAAGGTAGGTGGAGTGGAGGTCCTGGGTCATGGATGGTGATCTGTAGCAGGCCAAATTCCATATTGCAAATGTGGCTGATGTTAGCTGCATATGGATGATCACAGAGATATCATGCTGCTCCACTAACCTGGACGTGT